>NC_087158.1:3427500-3535000 GCF_035594125.1 Scylla paramamosain | reverse complement strand
GATGTTCTATGTATCTGTCGTATGGTCCCTCATCAACTATGCAGCCCTTATTTTAATACAGTTTAGTGCCACCCAGCTCTGTTCCCTGGAGCTTGTTCAGAATGAAGCCATGAGAATAATTTTGGGATGCCCAAGGACTGCTCAGATTGAGGTCCTCAAAGCTGAACTGCACCTGCCGAGTATTATGTGCAGGATACAGGAAATTACTTGTCGTACTGTTGATAGGATATTATGCACGGGCTCCGACTCTCTAAAGGGATCACTGACCCCCCTGTATCGTGATCCTCAGACTCCTACAACTCCATACCTCAGGAAGATCTTGGGAGTTCTTACAAGTGTAGGTATAGCCGAGGCCTGTATTAACGTTGTTATGTCACCGCTCCAACCCGTTTGGAACCCTCACTGTGTCAGTGTTGATATTCACTCACTGCATCAGTCCAAGAGGGACTGGCCCCCTCATGTGCTGCAAGACATGTTCATGAGTAAATTGTCCAAGTACCCCCATGTTCAGGCTATTCCTATTTATTGTGATGGTTCAGTCAATGGCAGCAGGTCCGGATGTGGGCTGTTCATCCGCAGCTACATTTCTGCCAATCACCACACTGACACTGAGGTTACCAGGCGGCTCCCTGCACACATGTCCTCCACTAGGGCAGAACTGTATGCTGTTCTGGAGGCGCTCCATATTGTGGCGCCTCTCCGTAAGGATGTATTCTTCTTTGTTGACAGTCAGGCTGCAATGTACGAGTATGCTCTCCAGTCTACCTCCCTCATGGACTGTGATCTAGTTAATAAATGCCTTGATCTCATCCACGCCCTAGAAAGTGCTGGTACCACGGTCAACTTCACCTGGATGCCCTCTCATTTGGGTATCCCGCTTAATGAAGAGGCAGACCGCCTTGCTCAATGTGCCCTTCAGGATGACACAGTGGACCCTGGCGCTGAGTACACTCTGGGCTATGTTAAGAGTAGCATTAAGGACTTTGTACATAGTAGCATTGGTGATCAGTTGGAGCTTTGTTGCCATAGGGGCAGTGGCAGTAGTCTTCACTATGTACGTGTCTCCCAGAGCTGTGCTTACACCTATGGGAGACACACTGCATCACATGATGGGGTGGCAATGAGGCTCAGATTAGGCTATAAATACTTTTGGGAAGTCAGTGCTTCTCCTGGTGTATGCTGTGTGTTGTGTGCTGCGCCAAGGGTACACACTCTGCGTCATTATGTCATAGAATGTCCTCTCATTGCTAAATTTAGGCTGCAAGGTCAACATGACTTATATAACCTCATTGACCATCTCTTAGACTCAGCCACTCTCAGGGCTATACTCAAGGAATATCCTACGTTTGCTCCCAGACTGTAGGATATTTATGCAATAAGGTATACAACATCTGTATTTATTTATTTACTTATATTCTTGTAATGTATACTATATTTTTGTATTTTTGATACTCTACCCTTAAGTCTTTGCCCAGGGGGTGGGTGGCAAGGTCCGTCCTCCTCCTTTGCTGTATTTCATTATTAATGCAACAATAAATATATCAATCAATCGCACACACACACACACACACACAGATAATATATATATATATATATATATATATATATATATATATATATATATATATATATATATATATATATATATATATATATATATATATTGAGAAACCAAATATGGGTGTTATTGGAGTGAGTAAAGGTGGTGACTTGGCTCTGTCTATGTCCACGTTCATCCCAGAAGTTACAGCTGGGGTTTGCATCAACGGCAGCATCAGCAACATCCAGTCTAGACTTAATTTATATGACAGGTCAATACCAGGATTAGATTTTGATCTTGGAAAAATAGAGGTATGTAAATCTTTGATCATTACAATATGGCAAGTAATATAAAATGCATTAATTTATTTTCTAATAATTTTTGATCATGATTTTTGCTTAAAAGATTGAAATAAATACTTAATATAAACAGATAGTTGATGGTGCCATGGACTGCTATGAATCTGTGGATGACCCGAAGGAATACCCTGAGACAATCATTCCCATTGAAAGGGCAGTTGCCAATTTACTCTTCCTGGTTTCATGTGACGACACAAAACTGGAAATCCAAAATGTTTGCAGACCTCGCCGTGGAGCGCCTCAGACTGGCTGGCAAAACAAACTATACAGTGAGTGGATTAAAGTATTGGAAATGCACTAAAAATGTTTCTTGAGTATGAAAAATCAAGAGAGTGGTGGTAGAAGCAAGGGGAGCAGCATGGCAGAAGAGGGATAGAGATACTAGTATTGCAGGAACAGTGAGTGCATTTTGACAGGTGCAGGACAGGGAGGAGATGCCAGTTGAGTAGAGTTGACAATTTTTGCATCGTCAGGGAATAAGTTTACATATCTGTTCAGTCTTTCCAGCATGTAATTTAGATAAATTTAAAATATAATTGGGAAAATTTTGAACCCTTCAAACACTCTACTTAACATTGCTTTCCATGTGGAAAACCTGTCTCTTGTACTGGTTCTCATTTACCTTCCCACCAAATACTTTTCTTTGCACTCCAGTTGCTTCACATGCATCAAAAAACATATTCATCTTCAGAATAGTCTAACTGAAAGCTTGTATCAATCCTGGGTTAATGCAATCTGCCAAACATTCTTTTATGAATATTACTCACTACCCTGATAAAAAAAAAAAATAAATAAAATGAAATAAAAAATAAAATAAAATAAATGAATAAATAAATAAATACAAATAAAAAAAAAAGAATTTTCATTGTTTATGCTGTAGGTCAAGTATCCTGGTGCTGGCCAGGAGCCTCCGTACTCCACTTTCTGCTGGGCTTCCTACCACAAAATGATCAGAGGAGGCATACTATGGGGAGGCTCCTTGAGGCCTCATGCAGACGCCCAGGTGCACACATGGGACGCATTATTGACTTTCTTTGGCAAGCATCTCAGGAATCAAACTAGCCTTAAGGGAAAGCTTTAGGTCTTATAATGCAATTGCTCAACAAGAAAAGTATTAACACCTAAAGGGCGGGTGGCGTTTATAGTTGAACCTGTGAACATCCTTCCCTTCCCTCACAATGATGTCTCTCAATGATGAACCTGTGAATGTCTCACAATGATGAACCTGTGTCCTGCAAACCATAGTGATGGCTACAGGGGAAAATAATCAGTTACTGTATGTAAAGTGTATGTGGCTCACATCATTATTCCTCGGTAATCATTAGTGAAAAGTTCAAAAGTTTTTTTTACTTGCATGAAGACACATGTAATGAGCGTAAGTATCAGTAATCAATGCTATATGAAGCACCAAAGTCGATGCTCACTTGTTAATAGAGTGTGGTTAACCCACTGGTCGCCTGTGGGCGTCACTCACGGCCAAATCGCGCTCAGACAGACAGGCAGGAAGGTGACCAAGGTAAATACTTTAATTATATAGTAAAAACTGATTGTCAAAGTGCCAAGTTGATTGCATGTATTGTTAATGAAAACTGTAATATGATGAGTGTTTAATATCAGTGTATAATGTTATTTTATAAGAAATTGAGACCGATAATTTGTTCGCAGTTCTTATGGTGATGCTTACTTCATCAGTAAATGTCAGAGAGAGAGAGAGAACTGCCTTAGGCCGGTGTCACACTATGTGGCGTCGCCGCTGCGGCAGAACCGTATGCGTCACCGCCGCATTGCCTGCATCCTGTCACACATAAGCGGCGAAGTCGCTCAGTCTATCCCCAGCAGCCAGCGTAGATAGGTTGACTATCATGTTTTTACTAGGACTATATTGTGTTTATGGATTGTGATTATTCAGGTATTAGCATTTCAGTATTAAAGATGAAAAGTTAATAATAGGAATCATGGGAAGCCTGTCTTAAATAATGTTTGTATTATTATTATAATGTGTATTACACATACGTACATAATAAATTTTGTTACTTTTTATAGGAAATAACAAACATATTTTATCTTACCTTTCTCGTTTCTTTCTGCCGATTCCATATGTGGCCACTTCTCGTACATTATATCGCCTATTTCAATCCATGCTTTCTCTCTAAAATTCTTATCACAATATTCTTTATTAATCTTTTCCCAAAGTGCTGGCCTTGCATGAATACACTGAATGAATAAATCAGTGTCAAACATCTTGTAACAAGGGAGCGCCGGATGCGGCGTGGCCGTCTGGTGTGACCACGTGCATAGAACTGCGTTTTTTCCCACGACACTCGGTCGGATGCGGCTGTGCGGCAGTCCGGCGCTGGCGCAGCATGCTGCGGCACAGTGCGGCGGAAACGGCAGCGCCGCACTGGTGTGACACCTCTCATTGGTTTGTGTGTGATATCACCATGTGTGGCGCCGCATACAGTTCTGCCGCAGCGGCGACGCCGCAGTGTGACACCGGCCTTACCTCGACCCTACGATGATAGGTGTGATCAGTAAAACAGATCACCTGAGAGCTAATGAAGACCTGCCAGTGCGGCTACATAACCATTCCTCTTCCTCTGATTCCTTGGACAAGGATAAACAGCCAGTGACTCCACCCCACATGAGGGCAAATTTGCTCCAAAAATAACCTCGTAGTGAAAATACTATTGGGAGAGAGAAGTTACTCTTTCAAGCAGTGTTGCCAGACTGAATTATGCATAATCTGACCAAATCTGACAAAATATCTGTAGAAATCTGTAACCCATAAGGAAAATTTCTGAGGAAATATATGTTGTTAATAATGAAATTTTATTAGCCCTATGGTAACTCCACATAAACAGAACAAAGGGTATTTAGTTAATTTTAACTCAAAACAAGCATTTAGGAAGTGTAGCCCATAAAGGCGACGTCACACGGGAGATTTTAGAAATGGAAGCTAAATCTCAAAAACTTGCGATATTTGTGAAAAAATAGTGGTTGCATATCCCGTTTGACGACGTCTTAATACAACTACATGCAATTTTACACATATTACACACCCAGCATAAACCATTTGTAGCGAGAGAAGCACTGTATGAAAAAGAAAACTGCACTCATACACAGGACATAATAAAGCTAATGAGATCACATGACATATCAAGCAGTATATATCAAGCATATATTGGATAATGACATAATGCTAGCAGATAGAAACTAAATTGAGAGAAGCACTGTGTGAAAAAGAAAAACTGCACTCATACACAGGACATAATAAAGCTAATGAGATCACATAACATATCAAGCAGTATATATCAAGCATATATGGGATAATGACATAATGCTAGCAGATAGAAAATAAATTGAGAGAAGCACTGTGTGAAAAAGAAAAACTGCACTCATACACAGGACATAATAAAGCTAATGAGATCACATGACATATCAAGCAGTATATATCAAGCAGTATTTATCAAGTATATATGGGATAATGACATAATGCTAGCAGATAGAAAATAAATTGAGAGAAGCACTGTGTGAAAAAGAAAAACTGCACTCATACACAGGACATAATAAAGCTAATGAGATCACATGACATATCAAGCAGTATATATCAAGCAGTATATATCAAGCATATATGGGATAATGACATAATTTTTTTTTTTTTCTTTATGTAGGAAGGATACTGGCCAAGGGCAACAAAAATCTAATAAAAAAAAATGCCCACTGAAATGCCAGTCCCATAAAAGGGTCAAGGCAGTGGTCAAAAATTGGTGGATAAGTGTCTTGAAACCTCCCTCTTGAAGGAATTCAAGTCATAGGAAGGTGGAAATACAGAAGAAGGCAGGGAGTTCCAGAGTTTACCAGAGAAAGGGATGAATGATTGAGAATACTGGTTAACTCTTGCGTTAGAGAGGTGGACAGAATAGGGGTGAGAGAAAGAAGAAAGTCTTGTGCAGCGAGGCCGCGGAAGGAGGGGAGGCATGCAGTTAGCAAGATCAGAAGAGCAGTTGGCATGAAAATAACGGTAGAAGACAGCTAGATATGCAACATTGCGGCGGTGAGAGAGGGGCTGAAGACAGTCAGTTAGAGGAGAGGAGTTGATGAGACGAAAAGCTTTTGATTCCACCCTGTCTAGAAGAGCAGTATGAGTGGAACCCCCCCAGACATGTGAAGCATACTCCATACATGGACAGATAAGGCCCTTGTACAGAGTTAGCAGCTGGGGGGGTGAGAAAAACTGGCGGAGACGTCTCAGAACACCTAACTTCATAGAAGCTGTTTTAGCTAGAGATGAGATGTGAAGTTTCCAGTTCAGATTATAAGTAAAGGACAGACCGAGGATGTTCAGTGTAGAAGAGGGGGACAGTTGAGTGTCATTGAAGAAGAGGGGATAGTTGTCTGGAAGATTGTGTCGAGTTGATAGATGGAGGAATTGAGTTTTTGAGGCATTGAACAATACCAAGTTTGCTCTGCCCCAATCAGAAATTTTAGAAAGATCAGAAGTCAGGCGTTCTGTGGCTTCCCTGCTAGCATTATGTCATTATCCCATACCACATACCCCTTGGTATTATACCAAGGGGTATGTGCCATGGGCACATACCCCTTGGGTCCCTTGGCCCCTTTTCGAGACTCTACGTCCATAGGCTCGGGCCCCCTTTACCTAATCATTATTATATAGGCCCTGGCCCCGTGGCAGTTTGCTACCTCTGCCACCCTATTGTTACGCCTCTGAGCATGCAGAGCTTACTTACTTGCTATAGCTTGTAGTTGTAAGGGTATAGCGACGATGTAGCTCTATAGCTTGTTCTTGTGTGTTTGCTGGGGTCGTGTAGGGCAGGCTGTGGGACTGTGGGAGTATGTTTGTACTTTGTTTACATGACGCGCGCGCCCTCGGGCCTCGGGGATCAGGATGATCTTGATCTTTATGTAGCCTCTGAACTAAAACTTGATGTTGCAGGTGCCTCCTTCTAGGGGAGGGCTGGCCTTTTTTATCGGGAACTCCCGCAAGGGAAAAGAAAAATACAGGGCATCTGTCCCGAACTCATGCATACCATATTCTTAAGTAAGTGCCTTAAGTGAGGAAAATATCTGTAGATTTTGTCCATTTAGAAAAAAAAATCTGAAAATCTGAAACGAGGTCTGAAATCTGTAGAACCTCAGGAAAATCTGTGGATCTGGCAACACTGCTCTCAAGTCTCAAAAGTGGTTTTACCAGAGAAAAGTAAAATGCTGTGTTTCACTCGTATACATCTTCCTAGCCATAACGATTACATTTTTTTTCTTGCGTGTTATAAGTGACAGACAGCAGTACTATTTCCTTTAGTGTGTCTACAAAATTACAGATATAGATTTTTATGTGAGTGAATGACTGAGGGATACTGGTGAGGGCAGCAAAGTAGGCTTGGGGTCCTCCCGCTGGGGCCTCAGCCAAGCCGTCACATGGCACACAACCATCCGAACACAGGTTGAGTTAGGTACTTCACTTCACCACTTCATCACAGAGACACCACATCACCCAGAGAGTTCAGGTTTGCGGTAGATTGAAGAGGAAGGATTGGTAAGTGTGATGCTATTACATTTTAAGCAATCAGTCAAGGCACAGTTGAGAAATTGTTGATGGAGTATGACCAATTTTTCCTGAACTGTTAAAAGTAGCCTGTCTGGGAGGAATGTCCCTGAAGAATGTTACCGTCCTTTTGGGGTTAAGAATGGATGATATTCTACTAAAAGTTAGAATTTTCATCCATTATGTGTGCCTTGATATATACATGTACAGATCATGTATTTACATTGTCTGCGGAAAGTATTGGGTGCCCTCAGTTTTTTTCTTGAATACTTCATCGTGTTTATCATTTGTAAAGGTAAATAAGAGGTAATTCAATTCCTGTGCCATTTATTTAATATTTTGTCATATTGCCCTTGACTTTGATGACCAATTTGAGATACTAAGGCATTGATTCAGCAAGATTTCTGAAGTATTTCTTGTCCATACTTCAGCACCGCAACATTCTGATTTCACTGATGAGGCGCTGAATGATGACGTGTCGCGGTCTGCAAGGCGTTTCTTGATGTAACTGCACGAGGTCTGGCGAGTTCCCTGGCCAGTGAAGAACCTGAACTTTGTGATTTTTCATAACTTTTTTGGCTCGATGACATGGAGCGCCATTCTGCATGAACGTATTACAACCATGTAACTCAGAAAAGAAGCATATGATCCTCCAGCACTTTCATGTAACGTTCAGCTGTCATCGTGTCATTCTTAGGGAGGAAACACAACCTTCCATGTCCACCATCACCACTAAATGCACCCCACACCATTAAGCCAAGAAGGTGTTTCACGGCTTTACTTGTGTACTGGGGCAAGTAGCAGTTAGAGTTCTTGGGACGACTCACTTTACCTGGCCGTGTTCTGATGCACCTGAAGCTGCTTTTATCGCTAAAAAGAACTTTCTTATATTGTTCTGGAGTCCAGTCCTTGTATTTGGATGCAAATGCAAGTCTCTTCCTTTTCATCTGCTTTGAAAGAAGGGGTTTGTCAGGGCACCTGAAGGTCGGAAGGAGCGTGCACAACAATATCATAACACTCAATGTACGTATTAACCCAAAAGTATCATCACAAAGTACACGATAATCTATATACAGTATATAACTTTTGATTAAATACAGTGTACTTGTTCGTACTTGAATGTAATTGATATTTTCCAAGTATTTTGGGTCTAAGTACAAGTAACATTGAATTTTTAAACTCCAAGTACAAGTACATGAAAACCTGTACTTAAGTCCAAGTACATGTATTAGGACCCAACCCTGATGGCTGAACATCAACAAATACTTGCAAAGTTGACACTGCAGTTTGTGTTACTGGAAGGAAAATAATGTTTTGTCTTAAGTTCTCACAGACACTTCATGAGACATACCTTTCACTTCCTGTCATAGCAATCCACAATGCCTCCCTTTTATAACCTTTTAACCTTCTTTAATAAACTTTATCTTACCTTAAAAATTTCCACCTTGGACAATTGGTAACATGTCTGAGCATTAAAAAAATATGGTAGCATTACTCTGATTTTATTTGCAGGCATTTTTATCTCTTCAGAATATTAAATTCATGGGTGTAGTTTGTTTTAACAAAAGAGGTGGGTGTAACTGGGAGAAAAAGACAGCTCATCTTGTCTCATAAAACAAAGCAGTTTTATTTAGCTAATGTTCCACCACTTTCCACAGTAGTTGATTCATAATATATTCCATGGGAGCTTAAAGGAACAAGACCAAAGGAACTTGCAAATTTCACCACACTTCCCCCCAACACGACAGGTGCTGCCTCCTAAAAACCCAATTTTGAATTTCCTAAGCCAAAAGTAAGTGATGTAGTCAAAAGACCGTCCATCACTTCCAACGCACATACCATAATCTATTTAGAAAGATCTTCCCCCCCAATGCCCCTGTTTAAGTGAGGTAGTAAACTGACTGGCTGTCATCTAGGAACAGGTTAATTTGACCGCCATGGCAGGGGATCAGGTTCGGGACACGTATTACCATACTACACCAACAACTACAGTATACTAGCCTTACCAGGCTTTACTTCTCTTGACACTTGACACTTCAACTCAACATAACCTACAGAATGCACTGAACTTATTATTACATCCTGCAAAAGAGAGAGAGGCTAGTGAAGGCGGTGTCACAGTACAGTGGGGCAAGTGTCTCTGCGGCACGCCATCACACATATTTCGCTTATAATCCCTTTACCACACTTCACTTCACCACCAAACTATTGTCACTGTTTTTCTTGATATATATATATATATATATATATATATATATATATATATATATATATATATATATATATATATATATATATATATATATATATATATATATATATATATATATATATATATATATATATATATATATATATATATATATATATATATATATATATATATATATATATATATATAGTCATTCACTATCCTTAACCCTAAATTCAAGGAATTTATCTGCAAAACAGAGGTGGTGAGGGTATTGTCACAAGACAGAATGGCGAGTCTCTCCCGAGGGATGCTCATGGTGTCCCCTTTCTTGCTGCCAACTTGCCAGTTGCCTCTATAACGTTTAATTTCCTCTCTCTCCCTCGCTATACAACCTTGGAACCTATTATCCCATTTGTGAAATCAATAAAGGAGTGTGGAAAAATTTAGTTGCAGGGACATAACTTCTTCCTGGGGTTACTTTTAATAATTCCTTTTGGAGTAATTAATATTGCTTTCCCACCTAGTCAGATGAGAATTAAGATGAGTTTGCACCGGGCTGTTTTTTCGTTTGGCTGCTTGCAGCCACCTGGAGCAGCCGGCAGGTTTCACCTGAAAGCATTCACATGGTGGAGAGCAGCAGCTAGTCACTAGCCGGCTGCACAAAATAAAATAAAATAAAATAAAATAAACAATCAAGATGGAATCCTCCTCCTCTGAGCTGTTTGCTATAATTGAAATTTTGCTGTGCTTGAAGAAAAAGCAAAAGAAATGATTGTGGACTCGTTCCAGGTTTATATAGTCTTGCAGGCTATGGTGCTCATGTATGCCTCCCCAGCGTGGTCCTCCTCCCTCACACACACTCAACAGCTCCAGCTGGAGAGTGTGCAGAAAAGGGCGTGCAGGGTCGTCCTTGGCCCTGCCTACACCACCTATGATGAAGCCCAGACCACCCTGAGTCTGTCCAGACTATCCGCCAGGCACCGAGAGGCTCTGGAGAAGTTTGTAAGAGGACTACTACATCATCCAAGCCTCCGACATGTGCTGCCGCCTGACGCGCCTCGGCCGGCCCGTGCCACAAGACACCACAACCAAATAACGTCCCGAAAGGCGCCGTGCACGGACCGGTACAGACTCTGCGCGATTCCCACCATGGTGCGAGCCATCAATAAACAGTGTTTCGTTTCTAGATTAGACTTAGCTTTAGGATTAATGTTAAGTATTTTCCCACCCCTCTGTACAGTCAGTTTGTAAACTGCCTTGATAATAAACCGTTCATTATTATTATTATTATTATTATTATTATTATTATTATTATTATTATTATTATTATTATGCCTTCTGGTACACACATGCTGGGGCACTGGCTCCCTCAGTCACGATGTAAACTAACAGATCCCGTGCCTTTTCAAAAAAAATTTTTTTTATAAATAAATTTAAATATTTTATTTATTTATTGTATATAATGGTACAATCAATGGTTGTTACTAAAACACTTTCCAACAATATTCCTCCTATTTTCAATTTTATAATGATAGTTGTTCTCATTTGACCCTGGAAAATTGCCGGGATGGCAGGTGATCAGACGGACGGAGCGGCTTTCCGGCTGCTCCATCAATTCAGCAAATCCAGGCTGCATCTCACTCCCGGCTGCAAACAGCCACAGTTGCATCGTGTAAACCCCCCCCTCTAGTGCTAATCTTAGAAAAAAACAAGTGTGTGGTGATCCACCTCCACAACCGAATAATTCACACATTAAACATACAATAGATGAATTTGATCTGAATTATCTAAGAGGGTCATTCTGAGATGATGCAGTCTTTACTAACTGGGTGATAATTTATATTGTGCCCACAGGTTATTCAACACACTGGGAGCTGAAAGAATGGGCATTACACCTCACTACATTCACAACCCTCATACAAGTCTTCCAGGAATGGCTGGAGCTTTTCCCAGGCAATCCACCAATTTCCTTCCACTATAGTAAACTCACCACCACTTTGTTGACTGTTGGACAGACCAAATCTCACATTATTTTTGGGTTTCATGGTCTTTTTCCTGTAGACCAATTATCTAGATTGTGAGGCTTTGACAGGTACAGAGGCCACGCGGAACAGGCAAAGATAACTACACCAAGGTGTAGTTATCCACCTTGGTGGATAACTACAAGCAACTCATTCAGGTTGCCATCATCATGCTAGTGCTGAAACTGTCTTGTATATTATCCTCAGGAATAAAATGAGTAATGTTTGTTACAGTCTTGATACTTTCACCAGGGCACCATATCTTTTGATAAGCACTGTATATGTATTTGTTTATACAGTACTATGCAATTTTTGTTTAGATAGGATTGAAGAAAGTTTACAGCTTGTGCTATATGTAGTTTATTATATATATTATCTACAGCAAAATAGGGGCAGGAGTAATACTTTCTCTTTTTCACTGGGATCAAGAGGCTGAGAGAGTGGTGTGCAGAAATGTGAATTTGAAAATTGTGCTTTGTCTTGGTCAGCCCCTTTTGGGTGATAAAACTTTGGTATATAAAAATATATATCTATGTATCTGTGTATACACAGTATCTTACTTTCTTTTAGATCTATCAATTTAACAGTATTAGTTACATTAGTGGTTTAACAATAAGAAAAGCTAACTTTTCCCCACCACTTATGATTTATGAACGTCATAAATGGCATTTTATATCTAATGAAAATCAAAGTACATTTGTATTAGAAATAACAACTGTGGGAACTTTTTTTACTTTAACACTCACCCAAGTTTCTTCCAGCTAACACATACTCACAGAAAGCATCACAAAATATAATTATAAATAGATGAAAACTTATCTGTGGTTTGGGCCAGCTGGGACTGGAGGCGAGTTGAGTCACTGATGTTCCAGACCAGTGGCTAGTCGTGTTTTCAGTGCTGAGACAGTTTCCTTGAGATTATCCAATGGTTCTGAGCTTCCAAGCTCTTAACTTAGCAAATTTAACAAAGTAAAACTGGTAGAGCGGTGAGAATACGTCTTAATAAGACTTATTATAGTGGTTGCAGGGTGGCGTCTGCTACAGAGGCAAGCTGGCTTGCTTCCACATGGGTTCCTTGTCACGTCAAAACAAAAGCCTTCTGCTCACTTCTACATTGCCTTTATTTAATTTAATAACTAATATTTAATTTCTACTAAAATAACCTTAATTACCCTTTAACATAACTTAGTTCAAATGCTACATAATCCCAAGTCCAGGGATATTTTTTATTAATCTTTTCAATCTGTGGATAAGAAAATCTATATACACAAAAAAAAATCCACACATAAAAGGACCTATATGTATATACAAAATATGTGTTTATATATAACTATATAATATATAATCGGTACAATACGTGTAAACAAGGTACAGTACATGTATACAAGGTGCAGTACATGTATACAGTAAATACAGTGTCCGTGGAAAGTATTTGTTACTGTACGTAAAGCGCATGTACCTCACGTCATTATTCCTCGGTATTTATAAGTGAAATGTTCAATAGTTTTCTATTTGCATGAAAACGTGTAATATGTGTAAGTATCAGTATTCAATGCTATATTAAGCACCGAAGCCGATGCTCACTTGTTAGTAGTGTGGGGTTAACCTGCTGGTCGCCTGCGGGCATCACTCATGACCAAGTCGCGCTCAGACAAAGACGGGCAGGATGGTGACCGAGGTAAATACTTTAATTTTGTAGTAAAAACTGATTGTCATAGTGCCAAGTTGATTGCATGTATTGTTAATGAATATTGTAATATGTTGAAAGTGTTTAATATCAGTGTATAATGTTATTTTGTAAGAAATTGAGACCGAGAACTTGTTCGCAGTTCTTACGGTCATGCCTACCTCATCAATAAACGTTAGAGAGAGAACTGCCTTTCCTCGACCCTACGATGATGGGTGTGATCAGTAAAACAGATCACCTGAGAGCCAATTGATGCCCAGCCGGTGCGGCTACAATATTGTATGCAACTGCCCGAAAATACTTAATTATGGTGTGCTTGGTTATACGTTGGAACCTTTAGCATACGTCTGGTATTGCTGCCACGAGCACGGGAAGAGTGAGGGTTTGTATGGGGACTGACAATTCCTGCCTCAGTGCTCAGTGAGCTGCTAGGGAGAGAGAATTTGACACTTGTTTCCATTCCACTACACCCTATTTCCGCTCTTTCCTTTCCCAGCCTTCCCATTTTTCTGCTACGGCATTTGTATGGCTCCAGCCAACCTCAGCAATGAAGAAAATGACAGAATTTTGGCATATAAGATTGAAAATGTGCCAACAAAAGAAATTTCGAGGTGTACAAGGCGACATGAAAGCACCATTTGCCGCATTTGCAGCCGCTCGCACCCTCCTTCCAGACACCATACCTCTTAAGAAAACCAACATCTGGGAAGCCAAGAAAGACATCCAAGGCGACTGATACTCTCATGAAGTGTGAGGTTATGAAGGATCCAAGGATTACAGCTTGTGAACTTAAGAAGTTGCACTCAGATGTGTTAGAAGGTGTCTCAGAACAAACCATCCAGGAACGGCTACAAAAGGAGCTTGACCTACCAACATTCAAGCTGGCCGACAAACCCTTTTTTTCAAAGCAGATGAAAAGGAAGAGACTTGCATTTGCATGCAAATACAAGGACTGGACTCCAGAACAATATAAGAAAGTTCTTTTTAGCGATGAAAGCAGCTTCAGGTGCATCAGAACACGGCCAGGTAAAGTGAGACGTCCCAAGAACTCTAACTGCTACTTGCTCCAGTACACAAGTAAAACCGTGAAACACCTTCTTGGCGTAATGGTGTGGGGTGCATTTAGTGGTGATGGTGGACATGGAAGGTTATGTTTCCTCCCTAAGAATGAAACGATGACAGCTGAACGTTACATGAAAGTGCTGGAGGATCATATGCTTCTTTTCTATGAGTTACATGGTTGTAATACGTTCATGCAGAATGGCGCTCCATGTCATCGAGCCAAAAAGGTTATGCAGTGGCTGAAAAATCACAAAATTCGGATTCTTGACTGGTCAGGGAACTCGCCAAATCTGAACCCCATTGAAAACTGCTGGAGTTACATCAAGAAACGCCTTGCAGACCGCGACACGTCATCGATTCAGCGCCTCATCAGTGAAATCAGAATGTTGCGGTGCTGCAGTATGGACAAGGAATACTTCAAAAATCTTGCTGAATCAATGCCTAAGTATCTCAAATGGTCATCAAAGTCAAGGGCAATATGACAAAATATTAAATAAATTGAATTATCTCTTATTTTCCTTTACAAATGATAAACACGATGAAGCATTCAAAAAAAAAAAAAAAAAAAAAAAAAAACCGAGGGCGCGCAATACTTTCTGCACTGTAAATACATGATCTGTACATGTATATATCAAGGTACACATAATGGATGAAAATTCTAACTTTTAGTAGAATATCATCCATTCTTAACCCCAAAAGGACAGGAACATTCTTCAGGGACATTCCTCCCAGCCAGGCTACTTTAAACAATTCAGGAAAAATTGGTCATACTCCATCAACAATTTCTCAACTCTGTCTTGACTGATTGCTTAAAATGTAATAGCATCACACTTACCAATCCTTCCTCTTCAATCTACCGCAAACCTGAAACTCTCAAGAAATGAGCCTGCGTCCTGAGGCCAAGGTTCAGCATTGAGGCAGTGGTTGGTGGTAAGTTTATGGCAACAAAGGCTCTAAAATCAAACCCCAGATATCTTCGAACATATAAACAGTCATGATTGGTACTACACCACAAAACAACTCTTTCTTTCAAGGTAACAATATATAATAACAATATATAATAATACCGATAATTCACATAGAATGACACCAGTCAGGAAAAATTTGCCTAAGTGACCATGCACCAGGCATTGCATGTACCAAAACAAACACGCGGTCGGTTATGCGCCGAACACGGTGACACGGGCAAGCTTCTTTGCGTTCTTTACAATGTGATGCCGTTACTCCTTGAGGTAAGACGCACTTTCATACAATTAAAATTGTACCTGTCTTTTAACATTCTTAAGAATGAACTTTATTATCCCTGTAGTCTCTCCCAGTCACTGCCGATGCCATAATGCCAGATACATGTTTACATCTCACAACAGGATTGGTACGTACGCTACCAGCAATTATTAAAGTTTTAAAATGCAAAATATTGGGGTCTAATAATGATCTAAATGCATGCGAGAGTCTTCAAAAGTCAGCTGAAATCCTTCACTTCGTATTCAGAGCTTAAATCCATTCAATTTATTTATTTTTTTCAATGTCTGCCAAAACTTGGTGCGTCTTATGAGCCATCAAATACGGTAACGCTCAGCCTATGTTCGGATGGTTGTGTGCCATGTGACGGCCTGGCTGAGGCCCCAGCGGGGGGACCCCAAAGCCTACTTTGCTTCCCTCACCAGTATCCCTCAGTCACTCACTCACATAAACATCTATATCTATAATTTCGTAGACACACTAAAGGAAATAGTACTACTGTCTGTTACTTATAACACGCAAGAAAAAAAAAAAATAATCGTTGCAGTTAGGAAGATGTATACGAGTGAAACACATTGTTAACATTTTACTTTTCTCTGGTAAAGCCACTTTTGAGTCTCGAGAGTAACTTCTAACTCTCTCCCAATAGTACTTTCACTACGAGGTTGTTTTTGGAGCAAATTTGCCCTCATGTGGGGTGGAAGTCACTGGCTGTTTATCCTTGTCCAAGGAATCAGAGGAAGAGGAATGGTTATGTAGCCGCACTGTCGTTAGCTCTCAGGTGATCTGTTTTACTGATCACACCTATCATCGTAGGGTCAAGGAAAGACAATTCTCTCTGACATTTACTGATGAGGTAGGCATGACCATAAGAACTGCGAACAATTTCTCAGTCTCAATTTCTTATGAAATAACATTATACACTGATATTAAACACTCAACATATTACAGCATTCATTAACAATACATGCAATCAACTTGGCACTTTAACAATCAGTTTTTACTCCAAAATTAAAATATTTACCTCATTCACCGTCCAGATTGTCTGTCTGAGCACGACTTGGCTGTGAGTGACACCCACAGGCGACCAGTGGGTTAAACACACTCTATTAACAAGTGAGCATCAACTTTGGTGCTTCATATAGCACTGATTACTAATACTTATGCACATTACATGTGTCTTTATGCAAATAAAAAACTATTGAACATTTCACTTAAGATTACCGAGGAATAATGATGTAACTGATTATTTTCCCCTGTAGCCATCACTGTGATTTGCAGGACACAGGCTCAGAGGGAGACATCGTTGTGAGGGAAGGGAAGGATGTTCACAGGTTCAACTATAAACACCACCGGCCCTTTAGGTGTTAATACTTTTCTCGTTGAGCAATTGCATTATGTAGCCGCACTGGCTGGGCATCAATTGGCTCTCAGGTAATCTGTTTTACTGATCACACCCATCATCGTAGGGTCGAGGAAAGGCAGTTCTCTCTCTGACGTTTATTGATGAGGTAGGCATGACCGTAAGAACTGCGAACAAGTTCTCGGTCTCAATTTCTTACAAAATAACATTATACACTGATATTAAACACTTTCAACAATTACAATATTCATTAACAATACATGCAATTGACTTGGCACTATGACAATCAGTTTTTACTACAAAATTAAAGTATTTACCTCGGTCACCATCCTGCTTGTCTTTGTCTGAGCGCGACTTGGCCGTGAGTGATGCCCGCAGGCGACTAGCAGGTTAACCCCACACTACCAACAAGTGAGCATCGGCTTCGGTGATTAATATAGCATTGAATACTGATACTTACACATATTACACGTTTTCATGCAAATAGAAAACTATTGAACATTTCACTTATAAATGCCGAGGAATAATGATGTGAGGTACATACACTCTACGTACAGTAACATGGCTCCCCTAAATTGTGTAACAATTTACCTTAAATTAACATTAGTATGTACCTTAAAACTAGGATTAGCACATAATATGTTTTGTTACACTGGCTCCTTGGCGGGGATGCTCCGGTCTATTATTACGCATTACCTTCTAACAGCAATACTAGACTATGTATTGGCCTCTCTATGATGGTCCTGTTTGCCTTTATGTGTCTTCCCTTTACTTTAATAGTGCCATCACCCTTTCCTCTGAAGCTGTTCAGAAGCTTGAGGCATACAGTAACTGCCCTCTTTGCTTTAAACCAATCAGAAAAATACTCAAGTCATTCTAGTATATCTGTGGGCTGTTGTGTACCTACAGCATGGCATACAACTTTCTTCACTTCTGGATCATTCTCATTTATGACCTTGTACTGGGAATGGCTATCCATTTTGCTATGTTGCCAAAGGAATTCTGGGCCATTCCACCAGATCTTGCTATTACACAATTCATCTGCTGTCATGCCTCTAGATGCATGATCTGCTGGATTATACTGCGTCTCTACAAATTTCCACTGATCTGGTGAAGTGTGATCTCTTATTGTTTCTACTCTATTTGCAACATATACATGGAATCTCTTTGCTTCATTTGCAATGTAACCAAGGACTACTTTGCTGTCTGTCCAAAATACTTCTTCCACATTATTATACTCAAGTTCTCCCTTTAAGAGTTCATGGATTCTAACTGATACCACTGCTGCTGATAGTTCTAGTCTGGGAATTGTCATGGTTTTTAGAGGTGTGACACGTGACTTTGCCATTACTAATGCACAATGAATTCGGCCAGTCTTGCTAATTAATCTAATATATGAGCACTGGCCATATCCCTCTTGACAGGCATCTGAAAAGTGATGGAGTTCAACCTTTTCTACTTCCCCAAAGTCATCAGGTTTGTAGCATCTAGGTACCTTTAACTGATCTAGTTTGTGCAGCTCTTCTTTCCATTTTAACCATTTAGGTTTGACATAATCTGGCACCTCATCATCCCAATCCACTGCATTCTTACATAATTCTTGTAAAATTTGCTTTCCAGTCAGTATGAGAGGTGACACTAGACCTAATGGATCATATATAGAGCTCACTGTTGACAGAATGCCTCTCCTGGTGAGTGGCTTGTCTTTCAGCTTTATTCTAAATTGAAATGTGTCAGATTCTATGCACCACTCAACTCCCAAAGTTCTTTCTATAGGCAGTGTGTCTTCATTCTTACTAAAATCCAAACTTTTAATTCCATCTGCTCTCTCATGAGGAGAAATTGCAGCTAATAGAGCTTTGTTGTTTGACAAGAACTTATGAAGGTTAAAACCTCCCTTGTAACATAATTCTTTGCTTTGCTGAATAAGAGTGACAGCTTCATCCATTGTAGTTACTGACTTCAAACCATCATCAACATAAAAGTTGTTTCTTACAAACTTGGCTGCATCAGATCCACATCCATAGTCATCTGCAGCTTTCTTAAGAGCAAAGTTGGCTACACTTGGAGATGAAGTAGCTCCAAACAGGTGAGCTGTCATCCTGTATTCAGCTATCTCATTATTAAGGTCACCATTTTCCCACCAAAGGAATCTTAACATGTCTCTGTGTTCTGGGTTGACCTTCACTTGATGGTACATTGCTTCTATATCACACACAAGTGCAATGCTTTCTTGCCTAAACCTACACAACACTCCAATAAGTTTGTTGGTAAGGTCTGGGCCTTGTAACAGGTGACTGTTTAATGACTGGTTCCTGTAGTTTGCACTACAGTCAAATACAACTCTTAACTTCTTTGGCTTTCTCGGATGATAGACTCCATGATGTGGAATGTACCAGACCTTACCATCATTCCTAACTAAATCCTTTGTCGGTACAACCTCTGCATAACCTTTTGTAATCATATCATCCATGAACACTTTGTAATCACCTTTGTGTTGATTATCCTTCTCAAGTTTAGCTCTTAACTTCTTGAGTCTCTGCTCTGCTAATAGTTTGTTGTTTGGAAGCTTGACGTTATCATCTTTAAGAGGAAGGGGCAACTCATAATGGCCATCCTTCAGCTGATGTACTCCTTCTTTCATCTTACTCATAAACCTTTTATCTTCATATGATAATGGAGTGTCAGCTGACTTTCTATCACTGAAGTCAAGTTGAAACATATCTCTCACTTGAGAAGGATTAATCATGTCTTTGGTTTTAGTAGGAACCACTAAGAAATTAACCCTTTTCTTCATTGATTTCTACTTCTTGTGTCACTGTTCTGTAGACTACCACTGTATCCTCCAATGGACTTGAATGGGGTGAGATTCTACCTGAGGTTCACTAAATATTTGTCCATCTACTTCATTTGTCATCAATTCATTATCTCTATTGCAAGAAGGAGGTTCCTGTGGATCATGGAATGTTACATATTTGAGGCATGGCATTGTCACTTTGTTGATTTGCAATTGCTTGTGCTTTCATTTCATTTTGTGACTCTATGTATTGTTGAAGATAACTTTGCTTCTCTACACTTTCATCATTACCTGGAAGCATTTTTACTTCTTCTTCAACTAAGCTAAGAGCATTAAGTTCTGCACTAGCAACTGCTAAATCTCTCTCTCTCTTTTTCTTTGAGAACATTGCTTCTGCCTCTGCTAAACTATCATGATATTCCATTTCCCTTTTAAATCTGGCTACCTTTGCTGCTGCTTCTTGCTTTCTTTGTGCTGCTGATGAACGTGATGAAGTAGATGAGACTCTAGAATGCCTAGACCGTTTGCTAGAACAAATTGATCCTCTGTCATTCTTTAACTCCTTTCTTTTACATTCTATACTTTCTAATATTTCATGGTGAACTTGTTGATTGTGTTCCAGCTCTTCATTTAGCTCCTCTGACTTTTCTGGCTCTAGTTCCACCAGTTTGTGTATTCCACATAATACTGATGAAATGCCTCTATTACTTCACTTGACATGGGCTCTAATTCAAAGGGGCTAATTACAAATTTTAATCCTTTCTTAATTTTGCTGGTAACACTGCTCCATTTACGCTTACAGGACTCTGCTCTTCCTTTGGTTACACTGACTTGATATTCTCTTCCTTTGTCGGTCAGCACTCGCTCCCTGACACTAACTTCTTCAATACAAGTTTGATCCCTGTCCACTTGCTCACCCTCACCTTCCCTAAGGCCATCTACGGCATTAATTTCCTCAGTATCAGACATATCTAACAACTTAATTGTATCAATACTGAGACACTGAAAGAGCAATTTAAAATTACCACTCTTAATACTAGCTAATTGTGGGTAATTTTCACTTAGGCTACTCAATTCAGTGCACACACATACTATTATATTTTCTTGCCTGTGACCATGGGTTCTACAAAATGGTGGCGAGGCACAGTGGGTAGAAAGGAGTGGTTGTCGTCAAGGGTAGAGCTGACCCCGGGGCCTCAGAGGTCAACCTTTAGGCTTACGTCAGCGTCCCCTCGTCCTGTGACTCACTCTTGCTACGGTTTCACAAGGAGCCAATTTCTTGCTTGTAGGTCGAGTTCTTACTGTAGCCGCACCGGCTGGGCATCAATTGGCTCTCAGGTGATCTGTTTTACTGATCACACCCATCATCGTAGGGTCAAGGAAAGGCAGTTCTCTCTCTGACGTTTATTGATGAGGTAGGCATGACCGTAAGAACTGCGAACAAGTTCTCGGTCTCAATTTCTTACAAAATAACATTATACACTGATATTAAACACTTTCAACAATTACAATATTCATTAACAATACATGCAATTGACTTGGCACTATGACAATCAGTTTTTACTACAAAATTAAAGTATTTACCTCGGTCACCATCCTGCCCGTCTTTGTCTGAGCGCGACTTGGCCATGAGTGATGCCCGCAGGCGACTAGCAGGTTAACCCCACACTACCAACAAGTGAGCATCGGCTTCGGTGATTAATATAGCATTGAATACCGATACTTACACATATTACACGTTTTCATGCAAATAGAAAACTATTGAACATTTCACTTATAAATGCCGAGGAATAATGACGTGAGGTACATACACTTTACGTACAGTAACACATTATAAGACCTAAAGTTTTCCCTTGCTAGTTTGATTCCTGAGATGCTTGCCAAGGAAAGTCAATAATGTGTTCCATGCGTGCACCTGGGCGTCTATATGAGGCCTCAAGGAGCCTCCCCATAGCATGCTTGCTCTGATCATTTTGTGGTAGGAAGCCCAGCAGAAAGTGGAGTATGGAGGTTCCAGTAGATGGCCAGCACCAGGATACTTGTTGACCTGCAGCGTAAACAATGAAAATTCATATTTTTTTTTTTTATTTGTATTTATTTATTTATTTATTTATATTTATATTTTTATTTATTTATTTTTTTTTTTATCAGGGTAGTGAGTAATATTCATAAAAAAATGTCTGGCAGATTGCATTAACCCAGGATTGATACAAGCTTTCAGTAAGACTATTCTGAAGATGAATATGTTTTTTGATGCATGTGAAGCAACTGGAGTGCAAAGAAAAGTGGGAAGATAAATGAGAACCAGTACAAGAGACAGGTTTTCCACATGGAAAGCAATGTTAAGGAGAGTGCTTGAAGGGTTCAAAATTTTCCCAATTATATTTAAAATTTATCTAAATTACATGCTGGAAAGACTGAACAGATATGTAAACTTATTTCCTGACGATGCAAAAATTGTCAACTCTACTCAACTGGCATCTCCTCCCTGTCCTGCACCTGTCAAAATGCACTCACTGTTCCTGCAATACTAGTATCTCTATCCCTCTTCTGCCATGCTGCTCCCCTTGCTTCTACCACCACTCTCTTGATTTTTCATACTCAAGAAACATTTTTAGTGCATTTCCAATACTTTAATCCACTCACTGTATAGTTTGTTTTGCCAGCCAGTCTGAGGCGCTCCACGGCGAGGTCTGCAAACATTTCGGATTTCCAGTTTCTGTCGTCACATGAAACCAGGAAGAGGAAATTGGCATCTGCCCTTTCAATGGGAATGATTGTCTCAGGGTATTCCTTCGGATCATTCACAGATTCATAGCAGTCCATGGTACCATCAACTATCTGTTGATATTAAGTATTTATTTCAATCTTTTAAGCAAAAAAATCATGATCAAAATTATTAGAAAATAAATTAATGCATTTTGTATTGCTTGCCATATTGTAAGGATCAAATATTTACATACCTCTATTTTTCCGAGATCAAAATCTAATCCTGGTATTGACCTGTCATGTAGATTAAGTCTAGACTGGATGTTGCTGATGCTGCCGTTGATGCAAACCCCAGCTGTAACTTCTGGGATGAACGTGGACATAGACAGAGCCAAGTCACCACCTTTACTTATTCCAATAACACCCATATTTGGTTTCTCAACCTAGAGAGAGAAATATATATATATATATATATATATATATATATATATATATATATATATATATATATATATATATATATATATATATCAATCTGTTCTCAGACACCTGTCCACCGTGTCTTAAGCCCCGTACACATTATGTATCATGATGCGCATCGTGTTGAATGGATGTGTTGAAAAAGTCGTTTTTCAACACGAAAGCGCATCACCAACGTGTTGCTGGGTCGGCTCGATTTTCAAATTGCAGCTCAGTGATGCATGACCAGTCAGAGCGACAGGACGTCCGGTCACGCTCCGCTCCAGCGCCGATGGCTCTCCAATCTCCACCACCCGCCATACCCTTTGAGTGGACAAGGGCCAACACCCAACATTTCATTGAATTGCTCAAGGAACATACATCTGTTTGGAACATCAAGTCCAAGCAGTATAAAATGAGAAACGTCAGAAGTGCACACAGAGCAACTACACTCCATAGTAGAGTCTCCTGGCAGATTCCATCATCGGCGCACATCCTCCCCGCATGAAAGTTGAACTGTCACTGAGCAGCTGGCGCGCGAGAAGTTGCCGAGAACAATGTGAGCAGTGATGCAGTACAGTTTGGCCGCTAGTAATTTTTTTCAACACCACTACTGCATCACGTGGCTGATACATGATGCATAATGTGTACGAGGCTTTAGCAGGTAATGACCGATGCTCCCACTGTTAAGATGGCTGCTTCACAACATCTCCAGCTTAGAGTTTTTTTTTTTATCCAGAAAGGATGTATTGAATAAACTTAGTGACACAGAACTAATCAAAAGATATTCTTTAGACCATGCAAGTATTCTGTTTGTTACAGATCAAGTAAGGGAAGCCTTACAGTGACAGAGAG
The DNA here is from genome assembly GCF_035594125.1 of Scylla paramamosain. Classification (NCBI taxonomy): domain Eukaryota; kingdom Metazoa; phylum Arthropoda; class Malacostraca; order Decapoda; family Portunidae; genus Scylla; species Scylla paramamosain. The sequence goes on along the minus strand of NC_087158.1, from coordinate 3,511,149 downwards.
GAGCAACCCACTCACCACCAAAATGGGGATCATAACACTTAGACATCTTGCTGCTGGGTAAAGTTACAGGGAAAATGCAGTTGTGCAGTAGTGATGGCATTGTGGGTCATAGAGAGGGCCACAGGAAGCTTGGGATTACTCCTGGGCGCCGAGCCTTTACATTGAGGTTCTTCAACGTGATCACATTAAACTTACTTCAAAGATTGGATTACTTTCTTACCTTCTGTCTCTCTTCTAAATATATAAAAACGAAGGAAATATTTATAGAAACTATAAATTAGTAATAAATGGCACCTTTTGATACGTTGTGTAGTATTTGAAATTGAGTAATTTTGAAAACTGAATTATAGTCTGGCAAACAAACCAATTATGAGTTAAATCTTTTGTTCAGAAATGAAACAGAGTTGTTTAGAAAGGGAGATGTTCGATAACCAAGGTTCTACTATATATATATATATATATATATATATATATATATATATATATATATATATATATATATATATATATATATATATATATATATATAATAAGAATGAAAATATCACATGCCTGTGAAACTGTCTTCCTATTTCTGGACTTCCTCCTCTCTATAATTAGAACCATTTCAAGACAGGAACATCTAAAGATACCTCAGAAAATAAATTGGTCATTCTTTCAGTTCTATCTTTTCTTCCTATTGTGAGAAAGAGAGAGAGAGAGAGAGAGAGAGAGAGAGAGAGAGAGAGAGAGAGAGAGAGAGAGAGAGAGAGAGAGAGAGAGAGAGAGAGAGAGAGAGAGAGAGAGAGAGAGAGAGAGAGAGAGAATAAATAAGGGAGGAAGGGAGGGAGGAACAAGTAGTGCTGCCTGGCACAATTGAGTGTGGGGGTTGCTTGAATTACGGGGAGCCAGCCACTTGCCTGAGCAATCTGATTTTCAATTCCTGGTAAAACTTAGGAGGCTCTCTCTCTCTCTCTCTCTCTCTCTCTCTCTCTCTCTCTCTATATATATATATAGATAGATAGATAGATAGATACACAGTGGAACCTTGGTTACTGAATGCCTCCCTTCTCAAACAAATCAGTTTTCAAAATTTTTTGAACTCATTGCTTTGGCTATGATACCTTAATTCAGTTCTAGAATAAAGTTATTTGATTTCAAATATTGAAAGACAAAGCAAAAGCTGCTGTTTTTTCTACTAATTTATAGTTTCATATTTACTTTGTTTTTATATATTTGGAGGAGAGACACAGAGTATAAGGCAGTAATTCAGTATAAGGCAGTAATTCAATCTTTAAAATAAGGTAAATGTGATCCCACTGAAAAAAGCCTCGATGTAAACAAACAGTTTTTGGTGCTTAGGAGTAATCCCAAGCAACCTGTGGCTCTTTTGATGACCCCCCACTACTGCACAACTGCATTATTCCAGTAGCTTTTCCCAGCAGCAAGATGTCTAAGTGTTATGATCACCATTTTGGCTTTTTTTTTTTTTTTTTTATGTAGGAGGGGCACTGGCCAAGGGCAAAAAAAAAAAGGCCCACTGAGATGCCAGTACCAGAATAGGGTTCAAAGTGGTAGTCAAAAATTAAAGGATAAATATCATGAAACCTCCCTTTTGAAGGAATTCAAGTCATGGGAAAGTGGAAATACAGAAGCAGGCAGGGAATTCATAAATTTACCAGAGAAAGGGATGAATGATTGAGAATACTGGTTAACTCTTGCATTAGAGAGGTGGACAGAATGGGAGTGAAAGAAGGGAGGCATGCAGTTAGCATGAAAGTAGCGGTAGAAGATAATGAGAGATGCAACACTGCAGCAATGAGAAAGAGGCTGAGGATGATCAGTTAGAGATAAGATGAAAAGCTTTTGATTCCACCCTGTCTAGGAGAGTGCTATAAATGGAACCCATACATGTGAAGCATACTCCATACATGGACAGATAAGGTCCCTGTACAGAGTTAGCAGCTGGAAGGGTGAGAAAAAACTGGTGGAGACATCTCAGAATGCCTAACTTCATAGAAGATATTTTAGCTAGAGATGAAATGTGAAGTTTCCAGTTTAGATTATAAATAAAGGACAGACCTAGGATGTTTATTGTAGAAGAGAGGGACAGTTGAGTGTCATTGAAGAAGAGAGGATAGTTGTCTGGAAGGTTGTGTTGAGTTGACTGATGGAAGAATTGAGTTTTTAGGCATTGAACAATATTAAGTTTGCTCTGTCCCAATCAGAAATTTTTGAGAGATCAGAAGTTAGACATTCTGTGGCTTCTCTTTTTAGGAACAGGCTGAATGTAGGCAAACTTCCAGCAAGAAGAAAAAGGTAGAAGTTGACAGAGTTGAATCTGACTATGCATGGAGGCACAGTTCCAGAGAAAAATAGGAGGGACTCCATCAGTTCCATAAGCCTTTCGAGGGTTTAGGCCAGCAAGGGCATATAAAACATCATTGCAAAGAATTTTAATAGGTAGCATGAAGTAGTCAGAAAGTGGAGGAGAGGGAGGAACAAGCCCTAAATCATCCAAGGTAGGAGTTTTTAGCAAAGGTTTGAGCAAAGAGTTCAGCTTTAGAGATATATGTGATAGCAATGGTGCCATCTGGTTGAAATAAAGGAGGGAAAGAAGAAGCAAAGTTATTGGAGATGTTTTTGGCTAGATGCCAGAAGTCACAAGGGGAGGTAGATCTTGAAAGATTTTGACACTTTCTATTAATGAAGGAGTTTTTGGTTAGTTGGAGAACAGACTTGGCATGGTTCTGGGCAGAAATATAAAAAGCATGAGATTCTGGTGATGGAAGGTTCAAGTACCTTTAGTGGCCCACCTCTCTGTCATGTATAGCATGAGAACAAGCTGTGTTAAACCAAGGTTTGAAAGGTTCAGGTCGAGAAAAAGAGTGAGGAATGTACGCCTCCATGCCAGACACCATCACCTCTATTAAGCGCTCGGCATACAGAGATGGGTTTCTGACACGGAAGCAGTAGTCATTCCAAGGAAAATCAGCAAAATACCTCCTCAGATACTCCCAACTAGCAAAGGCAAAACACCAGAGGCACCTTCGCTTAGGGGGATCCTGAGGAGGGATTGGAGTGATAGGACAAGATACAGATATGAGATAGCAATCATAGGAGCCCAATTGAAAAGATAGGGTAACAGCATAAGCAGAAGGATTAAAGGTTAGGAAGAAGGTCAAGAATGTCAGGCATATCTCCAAGACGGTCAGGAATACGAGTAAGGTGTTGCACCAATAGCTCTAGGTAGTGGGTTGCTCCTTTCTGTGCCTTTCTGTAAGATTGGTGACAAAGAGAATACCTGCATGATCTAAACAGTATCATCTGATGAGTTCTGTGTCACTAAGTTCATTCAGTACATAATTTCTGAATAATTTGTGAGCTGGAGATGATGTGGAGCAGCCATCTTGACTGTGGGAGTATTTGTTATAAGCTGCTAAGGCAGGGTAGACTAGTGTCTGGAAATGGATTAATCCATTTTACATTGATTCCTACAGGGAAACTAGTTTTGGTTTTCAAACATTTCTGATTTAGAATGGCATTCAGGAACGAATTAAGTTTTAGAACTGGGGGTTCCACTGCATATCCATCTATATCCATTCCTCATTATGCAAAAGGGATAGGGACTGAGAAGACCTTTTCATCTAATTGTGTTATATAACAAATGTATTTTTTCCATATAAATACATAAAAATACAGGAGATGCATTCCAGAACTTCCATCCACTCAAACTTTTCCTACATATTTTTAATGAAAAAATAAACTCGTTATGTTTGCTATAATATATCTAAATGACATAACCAGTACGTGATAGTAATTATCAGAAGGCTTAGATTAACTTAATGGTGTTGCAAACACTCATATGTAATATAAATTACTACTCAATGGGAATGATTGGGCTCTTGATGGGGGGAATTTGATGGCTGTAGAGGAAACAGATCCTGCTGTGCAGCGGCTGCAAGCTGAGCCTTAGGAACAAAATGATCAGTGATCTTTCATTGCTTAGCTGCTCATTCTTTTGACTGAAAGAGTTCTTTACAGCATCTCACCAAAGCTTTGACATCATTGTACTCTTTGTAGTTTCTGTCCACCTCTTAGTCAAGGTGGAGGTAAATCTGGGAAGCATGTCAACAGAGAAAAAGTGTAGTAGTCACAATGGCATGGGAGCATAGCAAGGGACTGAGGAAGTACACAAAATATTGTGCATCTCTTATCTCTTACTGACTGCAAGACATATAATTTGAAAAACTTTTTGAAGAGACATTTTGTAACTTCAACAGAAATCTTTTCATATAATGATTTTTTGTCCTATATCATGTCTTACATAACTTTGAGGGTTTGTACATTAGGCTTTCATATGACAATGAATTACCCTGCCTCACCTACAATGTGAGTGGAACTGTCCTTAATCTGCAATGCTCTCAATATCCAAAGGTGCTGCCAAGTACTGTAGATGGCCAGGGTTAAATCCCTACTGTCCACTTTAGAGCCTGTGGGCAAGCCACCTAAAACTTTACCCTCCCTGGTGCAGTGTGAGGGATGGCTCCAGCTCTAAGGATTGAGGGAGAGTTCACTCACATTACAGGGTGGTAGGGGACAAGTGTCAATCTAAGAACTTTATAATGGTTGGTAAAAGGAACCTTCAGAGAAGACATGCCTAGAATGACTCAAAACTCACCTCTTAAAAGATTTTTGAGTATTAAAGATATATATATATATATATATATATATATATATATATATATATATATATATATATATATATATATATATATATATATATATATATATATATACACACACACACACACACACACACACACACACACACACACACACACACACACACACACACACACACATATATATATATATATATATATATATATATATATATATATATATATATATATATATATATAGACACACACACACACACAGTGGAACCCTGGTTACCGAACGTCTCTCTTTCTGAACAACTTGGTTTTCAAACAAAAAAATAACTTGTAATTGCTTCAGTTGCTGCACCATAATTCAGTTTTCGAACAGTTGCTTGATTTCAAATACTACAAGATGTGGCAAAAATCTGCCACTTATTACTAATTTATAGTTTCTATAAATATTTCCTTCGTTTTTATATATTTGGAGGAGAGATACAGAGGGTAAGACTATTTCAATCTCTGAAATAAGTTAAATGTGATCCCTTTGAAGAAGTTTCTTGATGTAAACAAACAAGATTCAGTGCTCAGGAGTAATCCCGAGCCTTCTGTGGTTTTCTCCATGACCCACAACACCATCATTACTGCATAATTACATTTTCCCAGTAGCTTTTCCCAGCAGCAAGATGTCTAAGTGTTATGATCACTTTCATTATGGCAGTGAGTGGTTTGCTCCTCTCTGTGTAACTCTGTAATTCACTTGATTAGTGAGAAAGAGAATGCCTGCATGGTCCAAGTAATATCTTTTGATGAGCTGTGTCACTAAGTTCACTAAATACATCCTTTCTGGATAGAAAAAATTTCCAAGCTGTGGAATGGCTATCTTAACAGTGGGAGTGTAGGTCATTACCTGCTAAGACATGGTGGACGGGTGTTTGAGAATGGATTAATCTATTTTACATTGATTCCTACGGGGAAAATTGTTTTGGTTTTCCCACATTTTGGATTTCAAACAGCATTCAGGAATTAATTCAGTTTGAAAACTGAGGTTCCACTGTATACATTTTGGATTTCGAACAGCATTCAGGAATAAATTAAGTTTGTAGATAGTGGAATCTCAGTTTTTTAACTTAATTCACTCCTGAATGCCATTTAAAATCTGAAATGTGTGAAAACTGAAACTATTTTCCCTATAGGAATCAATGTAAAATAGATTAATCTGCTCCCAGACACCCGTCCACCATGTCCAACACTCCCACTGCTAAGATGGCCACTCCACAACATCTCCAGCTTAGATTTTTTTTTTTTTATCCAGAAAGGATGTACTGAATATGAATAAACTTAGTGACACAGAACTCATCAAAAGACTGCAAGCATTCTCTTTGTCACTGATCTAGTGAGGGAAGCCATACAGAGTGACACAGCGAGAAGCAAAAAATTAAGGTGATCATAACACTTAAACATCTTGCTGCTGGAAAAGTTACAGGGAAAATGCAGTTGTGCAGTAGTGATGGTGTTGTGGGTCATAGAGAGGGCCACAGGAGGCTTGGGATTACTCCTGAGCGCTGAAACTTGTTTGTTTACATTGAGGTTCTTGAACTTCTTACATGGGATCACATTTAATTCATTTGAAAGATTGAGTTATTGTCTTACCCTCTGTATCTCTCCTCCAAATATATAAAAAGGAAGCAAATTTTTATAAAAACTAAATTAGTAATAAATGGCAGATTTTGCTATGTCTTGTAGTATTTGAAATCAAGTAACTTTTTTTGAAAGCCAAATTATTGTACAGCAACTGAAGCAATCATGAGTAAAATTTTCTTCGAAAACTGAGTTGTTCGAAAAGGGAGAGGTTCGGTAACCAAGGTTCCAATGCATATATATATATATATATATATATATATATATATATATATATATATATATATATATATATATATATATGGTAGGGCAGAGCAACTTGCTTATTTGAATTTGGCTCCCTGAAGGATAGTTGCTCCGTGGAGGGTGGGGGTAGGCACATTCGAGAGGGTGGGGCGTAAAGTTGTACTGTAGCTTTGCATCGCTTTGTTCAATTGGCATCATGGAGTGAATGAAGGTGGAGCGCACGTTCGCTGTCGAGGCATACTTTTCTACCGGTCGCTCAATCATTGCCACACAACGTGTATTCTGTACACATTTCAATATTGCGCTCTGTAATCATGTTCCTGGCCGGCAGTCAATTGTTTCATGGGTAAACAACTTCAAGGAAACTGGTGATGTGGAGAGAGAGAGAGAGAGAGAGAGAGAGAGAGAGAGAGAGAGAGAGAGAGAGAGAGAGAGAGAGAGAGAGAGAGAGAGAGAGAGAGAGAGAGAGAGAGAGAGAGAGAGAGAAAAAAAAAAAAAAAAAAAAAAAAAAAAAAAAAAAAAAAAAAAAGGGCTTCCATGAACAGCAAGGTCACCCCAAACCTTGATGCAGTAAGGCAATCTGTTTTGCAATCCCCTCAGCACTCTGCCCGCAAACATGCAGCTGCTATTGGGTTGTCTGCTCATTCTGTGAGGTAAATCCTTCATGAAGAACTAAAACTTCATCCCTACAAGTTGGCTGTGGCGCAGGAACTTAATCCACATGATTTTGTTGCTCGAGAAATTGCATGTGAGGTGCTTCTTGGCATGCCTCACAACACACTTGTTTTCTTCAGTGATGAGGCTCACTTAAATCTTTCGGGATCTGCAAATAAGCAGAACATGCACTACTGGAGCCCTGATAACCCCAGACAACTTCATCAGTGTCCCCTACATTCATAATGTGTAACTGTTTGGTGTGCACTATCGTGAGTTGGAATAATTGGTCCGTGTTTTTTTTTAAGAAGATGAACGAGCAGTTTTGGTGACTTCTGACCGTTATGTCCACATGATTCAGGAGTTTTTCCTGCCAACACTCAACCAGATGGATGTGGGAGATATATGGTTCCAGTAGGACGGTGCCACGGCACACACACCGTGTGTGTCAATGACTGTTTTGCGGCAACACTTCCCAGGACACCTCATCTCCTTGAGGGGCGATCTGCAGTGGCCAGCACGGTTGCCTGATTTAGCATCCTGTGACTATTTTTTCTGGGGCTATCTAAAATCAACTGTTTACAACAATCATCTTAGGACCCTGGCTCACCTGAAGAACAACACTCATCAAGCTGTTGCCAACATACCTGTCGATATGCTGGAAAGAGTTGTACGAAACTTCCGAGTTTGATTAACGCATTGTATTGAGAATAATGGATGCCATCTGCCTGACATCATTTTTAAAACTCAGAAAACATAAAATTTAGATGTTGTACCTGATGCTGTTCAAAGAATTAAATATATATCTGCATTACTTTTATTTTAATTAAATTTCTAAATAAGGAAGTTGCTCTGCCCCACCCTGTATATATATATATATATATATATATATATATATATATATATATATATATATATATATATATATATATATATATATATATATATTAAATATGGGCACTCTGAAATATACACATTCAATATATACATACATACAGGTACACCTATAATCACAAGCTTACATTTCACATGTTAGACATGGTATTGTAAACAGCTGCATGTTGCAATTTGAGAGATCTATTTTTTGTCAATTTCTTTCATTACAGAGACTCTCATCTACAATGGAGTTGCAAGAATTAGACATACTGATAAAACTAAAATTTCTCTGTTGGAATATTTGTTATTTGTGGTAATAATTATAAAGGTTTTGGTATAAATTTATACTCAATTCAAGAACTTTATGTAATTATACCCACAATATTGGACATTTTATTTGAACCTGATTTATGGTAATGTCCTCAAGGCTATTCTTTCTCAAGCCCAATTAAACTAATTTGTCAGCAATTTATTTCTCCATTATGAAGTGTCCTTTTTAAGAAAACTCACTGTAAACTGTATGAAAACTCTTAACAAATAAAAGGGAATTTGGGTAGTTAAGGTTTAGTACTTTTATAAATTGCTTCGAAGATGAACAGTGGAGTTTTTTCCACCATCTTCAAGGTTGCCTGTTTGCACAATATGGTGTTTGAAAAATTCTATAGTCTTGTTCCAGGCATTAATTTGTCCACCTGTATGGTGCTTGACTGTGCCTCCCCAGACCATGGCTATCATGGAACTGTGCTGAAAGGAAGCATAGCAGTGTGGGGAATATGGAGGCTCCAACAGATGGCCACTGCCAGGGTGAGATGAAACTTCGTAAGATTTTGGGTATGAATGTTTAGATAATCTCTGACAGAACTTCTGTACAAAATATTCTGAATTTATGTTTCGATCATCATTACTAGCTATAAAAAGAAAAGCTGCATTACTTCTTTCTACTGGAATGAGAAATTTTTCAAGTTCCTTGTCTTTAATACGACCAATACCTCGCAACTGCACACTACCATCATCCTTAATGTGAACATTATGTATGTTGTTGAGAGGCATTCCAGGGTACAGGTGCTCTCCCACTCGCATCCCAACCAGGAAGTGAACATGAGAAGCATTGATAGCAACACATGCAATAACTGATGGAATAAATGCTGCCATTTCCAGAGCTATCTCCCCGCCCTTGCTTGTTCCAATTACTCCTACACCTTGGCTTATCACCTGCAAGAGAAAGTCAATAAATATAATACTCATCACTTATTGCTTGCTTTTGCTTTCTCCACTTCATTAAGTGATCACTTAAAGCACTGGAAATACACAGTTCAGTACAAGTGGTACAATGGTTGAAAGAGATCACAAGATACCTTGTATTTTACCATGTTGTACAGCCAGCTACACAAAGTGTTGTCACTGTCCTGTAAGCTTCATTCATTTTCCTACATGAAGGCAACAGCTTCACCATCACTGAAGGTCATTAAACATCTATCACTTCACAACCTTCTATCTGATCACCAGTATGGGTTCCATCAAGGCCACTCTACTTCCTACTATTCATAAATGACCTTCAAAACCAAACTTTTTGTCCTATCCACTCCTATACTGATGATACCACCCTGCACTTTTCCATGTCTTTTCATAGACATCCAACCCTTCAGGAAGTAAAGAGTTCATGCAAGGAAGCCACAGAATGTCCGACTTCTGATCTCTCTAAAATTTCTGATTGGGGCAGAGCAAACTTGGTCTTGTTCAATACCTCAAAAACTCAATTCCTCCATCTATCAACTTGACACAACCTTCCTGACATCTATCCCCTCTTCTTCAGTAACACTCAACTGTCCCCCTCTTCTACACTGAACATCCTCGGTTTGTCCTTTTCTTGTAATCTAAACTGGAAACTTCACATCTCATCTCTAGCTTAAAACAGTTTCTATGAAGTTAAGCATTCTGAAATGTCCCCCCCCCCCACAAGCTGCTAACTTTATGAGGGCCTTATCTGTCCATGTACAGAGTATGCTTCATATGTCTGGGGTAGTTCCACTCATACTACTCTTCTAGACAGGGTGAAATCAAAAGCTTTTTTGTCTCATTAACTCCTCTCCTCTGACCGTCTTCAGCCTCTCTCTTATTGCTGCAATGTTGCATCTCTAGCTATCTTCTACTGCTATTTTCATACTAACTGCTCTTCAGATCTTGCTAACTGCATGCATCCCCTCCTCCTTGCTTGCCTTGCTGCACAAGACTTTCTACTTTCTCTCACCCCTATTCTGTCCCCCTCTCTAATGCAAGAGTTAACCAGTATTCTCAATCATTCATCCCTTTCTTTGGTAAACTCTGGAACTCCCTGCCTGCTTCTGTATTTCCACCTTCCTATGAATTGAATTCCTTCAAGCAGGAGGTTTCAAGACAATTATCCTTCAATTTTTGACTACTGCTTTGTACCCTGTTCAGGGACCATCTCAGTGGGCTTTTTTTTTATTGGATTTTTGTTGCCCTTGGCTGGTGTCACTCCTACATTAAAAAAGAAAAAAAAAAAATAAATAATAATAATAATTAAATAAATAAAATAATAAAAATAAATAAATAAATAAAATAATTTAGAAGTTTTTGAAGGCAGCTGTACAATATCATATTTTTCAAAATACAAAAGGTGCTTTTTCCTGGACAAATATCTGAAAACCTCCCTAGACATATCATGCACTGTGCAGCACAAACTAGAAACCTGCACAATACATGTTGAGGTTCAAGTGCTCAGTGTAGTGTGCTGGTGAACAGCAAGGTAGCACTGAATTCTGCAGTGGTTTCTTTTATTTATCTGCAGGGAAGTCCCAATGATATGAGCAGTTAGGTTCCATCTGAATTGCTCTTATAGTGAATTTTTGTATAATGAAACACATAACTAATGGCAAAAAGGGGTTAGGTTCTGTAACCCTTGTCAAAGGTGAATTTTCAAGTTAAAATGTACAATACCAAAACACCAACTATGTTTATATTACAAAACTGCTGATAATGTAACCTGAAAGAAAAAACAATATACAAAAGAATATTTCATATTGATTAAACACATAAAATGTGCGTAACACTCAACAATGTGAAGTTCATACGCCAGGCAGGGTAACTTGCTCAAGCCTTGTGCCTCTTAATAATTTCTACCTTCTTTGTGAGTGTTACTGGTACTCTAGCTTGTTTAACCTTACTGCCAGGACTCACACTGGAACTCAATGGCTGCTTGGGAGGCACAGTTAGCATGAGTGACAAAATAAGACACAATCTCTACCCCACATGGTCAGTCACACACACACCACACCAAAAACAGTGAATGAAAAACACCAATAGTAACAATGGAACACATTCAAACACCGATCAGTCACATAAAGTACTGTACTTGTACTATATTGTTGATATGTTTGCAAGCAAAATGATGACAGAGTACCAGTATCATAATGAGCAGTTAGGCAGTAAGAGTGGGGGTGTCTGAGAGACACTGAATTCAGTTTAAAAGGACCAGCAGGAGAATGCATGGTAGATAGGGGAGAGGGGAGGGATGTGCAGTTCTCTTCCAGTGCTCAAAAACTCATCTCTGCACATCTGAATCACTGTACATCACCATACAGCCTAGATGTGCTAGTGGGAGGGTGCAGTAAGGTGCACATTTTAAACTTTGTAATTTTATTTGCCTTGGACAGAAGCTCGTACCATCAGATTTTTGCATTCATATAAGGAAAATAGTCCCTAATTTACACATCTTGTATCATTGGGTTCTCATATAATGGATGCTTGTATAATGGGACCTCCCTGTATTTATCTATTCATTCTATTTATTTTTTATATGTCAAGGAAAATGGCCAAGGAAAAAGAAAAGTTCACTCAACCTGCTGATCCCAAAAATCAAAGTATATAAAAAAGTTGCTCAATTTAGTTCCTGAGGTAAGTTAGTACTCCTTTTCTGACACACTTCCAGTCTCAGGAGAAAGAAGAACTGAAACAGAAAGAGAATTCCAGAGTGCACCAGTAAAATGGATGAAAGAGTGAAGATGCTGGTTAACTCTCACATTAGTAAGGTGGAAGGAATAGGGATGAGAATAAGTATAAAGCATAAAACAGCAAGGCCACAGGATGAGGGTAGGTATGGAGTTAGTAAGGCTTTTCAGACCAAAATAAAATGGTCTTTATCAATAATCCTCTGAAATTTGTGGATACATGAACTTGATCCCAAATTTGATGAACAGGGTGGTTGTACAAATTTCAGTTGCTGAACCTGTGGTTGAGAAGAAAATAATAGACAGTATTCTAAGGTAATTACCTTTTCATGTTTTAGAAGAAACTCCACTGCTTCTTCAAAGTATGCCATATTAAACTCTTCAAGAGATTTAGGCAAGTCATCATAGGCAAAGAAGGCCAAAGCAAGGGAAGCAATGCCACGTGAAGCCAACTGAGCTGATCGGTACTCCAGCAAGCCCCCAGCACTGCCAAACATATCCACCACGCCAGGGAATGGCCCATCACCTAGAAGATAGCAATTCATCATAGGATTACAGCTGATAACAGCTCAGAACAGCCTGGTCAACACATGCATTCATATAACAATACAAGGAGGAGGCAGTAGGCATGTGTCAAAACAACTCCCATTGAGGTCTAAAGCATTGGATCAGGGGCTGCTGTTAACTTATTAAACCCAGCTTATTAAACTTATTAAACCTTGGTGAACATTTCCCTTTTTGTCTCACAACACAAGGGGGCAGTCACAGCCTGCCCTCTAAAGACAACTCTCTTCCTTCACACAAAACTACAAGCACCTAATTACATACACACTCTTCACTCGAAATTCAAAGTTATCGTGGCGACTCCTACACCAGTCTCGGAGTCCCCATCTGGGGAGGGGACCACAGATATCCCCAGGCTGGACTGCTCTTCTGGTATTAACCCTAAGTGTCTTGACACCCCCCTCAATTTTTCTTCATTAACTTCTGAAACATTCACGGTCTTGGATCTAATTTTCAGTCTGTAGAACACCATCTCTCCTCTAATAAACCTCATCTTCTTTTCTTCACTGAAACACAGGTGTATGAGGCAACTGACGGTAGTCCCTTTTCTGTTCTCCTACTTTCTCTATCCTCATTTTCAATCCAAAGCTGGATGTTGCGTTTATGTGCGCAACGACTTAACCTGCTCTCATGCCCATGCTCTTGAATCTTCCAAGTTTTCCACCATCTGGCTATGACTACAGAGTCACTTTCATACTAAATTTATCTGTGCTGTATACCTCTCTCCTAACTCCTCTGACTATAAGAAATTCTTTGACTACTTACTTCCAAAGTGGAGCAAATTCTGACTCTTCCCTTTTGCAGAGATCTCCATTCTTGGAGACTTCAATGTTCACCACCACCTTTAGCTTTTCTCTCCCTTTACTGATCATCCTGGTGAACTAGCCTTCAACTTTGCTATCCTCCATGACCTAGAGCAATTGGTGCAACAACCTACTCGTATTCCTAACCATCTTGGAGATACACTCAACATTCTTGATCTTTTCCTAACCTCTAATCCTTCTGCTTATCTTGTTACTGTCTCTTCTCCATTGGGCTCCTCTGATCACAATCTCATATCTGTATCTTGTCCTATTGCTCCAATCTCTCCTCAGGATCCCCCTAAGCAGAGGTGCCTCTGGCTTTTTGCCTCTGGTAATTGGGGGGACTGAGGAGGTATTTTACTGATTTAACTTGTAATGACAACTGCTTCCGTGACAGAGACCTGTCTCTGTGTGCTGAGCGCATAACAGAGGTGATAGGGTCTGGTATGGAGGCGTACATTCCTCACTCTTTTTCTCGACCTAAACCTTCTAAACCTTGGTTTAACACAGCTTGTTCTAGTGCTATACGTGATAGAGAGGTGGCCCACAAAAGGTACTTAAACCTCCCATTACCAGAATCTCATGCACTTTATATTTCTGCCTGGAACCATGGCAAGTCTGTTCTCCAACAAGCCAAAAACTCCTTCATTAATAGAAAGTGTCAAAATCTTTCAAGATCTAACTCCCCTTGTGACTTCTGGCATGTATCCAAAAACATCTCCAATAACTTTGCTTCTTCTTTCCCTCCTTTATTTCAGCCAGATGGCACCACTGCTATCACATCTATCTCTAAAGCTGAAATCTTCGCTCAAACCTTTGTTAAAAATTCTACCTTGGACGATTCAGGGCTTGTTCCTGCCTCTCCTCCACCCTCTGACTAATTCATGCTATTAAAAATTCTTCGCAATGATGTTTTCCATGCCCTCACTGGCTTAAACCCTCAGAACAGTTATAGACCTGACGGGGTCCCTCCTATTGTTCTCCAAAACTGTGCCTCTGTGCTTGCAACTTGCCTAGTCAAACTCTTTCAATTCTATCTGTCAACATCTACCTTTCCTTCTTGCTGGAAGTTTGTCTACATTCAGCCTCTTCTTAAAAGGGTGACTGTTGTAATCCCTCAAACTACCGTCCTATTGCTTTAATTTCCTGCCTATCTAAAGTTTTTTAATCTATCCTCAACAGGAAGATTCTTAAACATATATGACTTCACAAACTTCTATCTGATTGCCAGTATGGGTTCCGTCAAGGCCACTCTACTGGTGATCTGGCTTTCCTTTCCTTTTAGAGTTTTTGGTGAAACTTTTGCTGTTGCCTTAGACATATCAAAAGCTTTTGATAGAGTCTGGCCCAAAGCTTTGATTTCCAAACTACCCTCCTACAGCTTCTATCCTTCTCTCTGTAACTTCATCTCAAGTTTCCATTCTGACCATTCTATTGCTGCTGTGGTAGATGGTCATAGTTCTCCTAAATCTATTAACAGTGGTGTTCCTCAGGGTTCTGTCCTGTCACACACTCCCTTGCTATTATTCATCAATAATCTTCTAAACCAAACTTGTCCTATCCACTCCTACAATGATGATACCACCCTGCACTTTTCCAAGTCTTTTTGCAGATGTCCAATCCTTCATGAAGTAAACAGTTCATGCAGGGAAGCCACAGAATGCCTGACTTCTGATCTCTCTAAAATTTCTGATTATGGCAGAGCAAATTTAGTCTTGTTCAATGCCTCAAAAACTCAATTCCTCCATCTATCAACTCAACACAACCTTCCAGACATCTATCCCCAAATGTCCCCCTCTTCTACACTGAACATTCTTGGTCTGTCCTTTTCTTGTAATCTAAACTGGAAACTTCACATCTTATCTCTAGCTAAAACAGCTTCTATGAAGTTAGGTGTTCTGAGATGTCTCTGCCAGTTTTTCTCACACCCCCCAGCTGCTAATTCTGTACAAGGGCCTTATCTGTCCATGTATGGAGTATGCTTCACATGCCTGGGGGTATTCCACTCATACTGATCTTCTAGACAGGGTGGAATCAAAAATTTTGCCACATCAACTCCTCTCCTCTAGCTGTCTTCAGCCTCTTTCTCATTGCCGCAATGTTGCATCTCTAGCTATCTTCTACCGCTATTTTCATGCTAACTGCTCTTCTGATCTTGGTAACTGTATGTCTCCCCTACTGTTGCCTCACTGCACAAGACTTTCTTCTTTCTCTCACCTCTCTAATGCAAGAGTTAACCAATATTCCCAATCATTCATCCCTCTCTCTGGTAAACTCTGGAACTCCCTGCCTGCTTTTGTATTTTCACCTTCCTATGACTTGAACTCCTTCTAGAGGGAGGTTTCAAGACACTTATCCTTAACTTTTGACTACCACTTTGGACCATATTCTGGGACTGGCATCTCAGTGGGCTTTTTTTTTTTTTTTTTTATCAGATATTTGTTGCCCTTGGCTGGTGTCCCTTCTATAAAAAAAAAAAAAAAGGCCAAAGCACAGAAAGTGAAGGATAAACTCTGTTTAAGATATACTATATTTCTGTGAGAGTAATCAGTTTTCTTTCATAAAGAAATCACTCAAAGGGCTCCATAATAAATCTAATAAAACAAAGAATTGCTGTTACACACTGCTCCATTTAAATATTAAGAGGGAAAGGATTAAGATTCTCATTTAAACATAATTTAATTCACAAAGCATACTGGATTTCTTGAAAGGTTTAGTTATAAGAACTTAGAAAACAGAAGGCAGTAAAGATGCAGGAGTGGTGGCACTGATCCACTCTTTCATTGAGAAGATAGTATAGAAATGTAATTTTGCTGAACAACTTCTATCTACATCAGGAGTCTCAAGTGTCTACTACTTACTCCCCAAGAATCAATGGGCTATCTAAGTGACTGGTAAATGGATGAAAGGTCAAGCTAAGGTTGATAAATATCTGATAGGTTAAAGGGAGTCAATAAGGCATGGAAGGTTGATCAAGATTAACTAATGTTTGGTGTCCCTGCAGAGCTTCCCACCAGCCTCTAGCTATCCTGAGGTGAGGTTGAGTGGTGGCATGTGTTATTGAAGGTTCAACTGTGAGCTGCCAGTGAGAGCAGTCACAAGAAGTCTCCCATCAGCTATAGACATTACTTCTATGATTCCAATGCAGGACAAATGCTCCTCCCCCACAAATCTTTCCACCTTTCTGAAATGCCACATAAATGAATGGCATTACAATAACCTGGTCCTACATATATAATTTTTCCTATCATCTGCTCTGTTTCCCAATGAAAAGTACTAGAATGTACTATGTATTTCTGAGCAAGACACCTCTATATCTCTCCCATTCCCATGTGTCAGCCCTGTGTTAAAAAGAAGGTAAGGGAAGAAAATGATTGTGGTAACTCAGAAGGGAAGGAACTTGATTAAGGAAATACAGATGGACAAACCAAAACTATGTGAGCTAGATGAGAAAGAGTGAGAGGGACTGTAGAATGGTTGATGGAGATGGAGAGTACAAGAGGGGGATTGGTAAAGACAAAAGAGGAAAGTGGTTATGCAAAGGTGCTTTTCTCATTTACATAGAGATGGTGGCCTTTTATAAGCTTGATTTTTCAAATAAGTAAGTCCCACTTTTCCCCAATAATTTAATCTTGGTGAGGGTTCACTAATCATAGAACATAAAGGATGAATGAGAGATCTGAAGCGTGCAAGAATGAAGTGAATGGATTGGCATAAGAGAAGACTTCTGGTATCATCCCCACAAGGAATCTCTTGGAGAGACATCAGAATAGAAAGGCAAATGATCTTGACAAACAAGTCATTACCTGGTGGCAGAAAGAGACATCCACGCACTTTTCCATAGCGAACAGGGATTCTTTGAACTCCTGGAGCCATGTAGTGTCTGAGGTGGGTGGCTGTGGACAGTGGTTCACTTCTGTCCTCAGCCACTAATTCCTCATTGCTTAAATGGCCCTGGAACACTGACACTGTCACCTGGAGAGAGAGAGAGAGAGAGAGAGAGAGAGAGAGAGAGAGAGAGAGAGAGAGAGAGAGAGAGAGAGAGAGAGAGAGAGAGAGAGAGAGAGAGAGAGAGAGAGAGAGAGAGAGAGAGAGAGAGAGAGAGAGAGAGATTCTTTTAGTTTGAAATTATATCATGCTGTAAAAATCATGAGTACTCTGGCATGGATCCAATAGTGTATAAGTCATTAAGCAAGTGTACCTTTAAAGGAATCTATTTTTTATAATGACATTTTATTTATGTATACAGGATAAACTACTGAATCCTACTGTAAGAGGATGAAGTAGCATCATGCTTGTTACAAAGGATTTGAATGTAAGCATGTAGTTTTCATTGTACTTATTACACAGCAAGATGTGAACCATAACAAGATGCAAGATTCTTAGATTTAAGGTTTAAGCTTCTCCATTGAAGCCAAAAAGGTATTTAGCATGTTTTATACTTCTATACTGTGTCTAGAATATGCATATATAAACAGTGAAGTGAATTATAGTGTGTATAGACAAGAAACATTACCTAAAGATGTGTGTATGTAATTTCTTAGTACCTAGGCAGTAAGATAATGAGGTATTATATTAATACCTTCAAAGATTAGTGAACCACATATATGTAAACAGTAATTGTGTGGTTAAGTATTAATTTTAATGTATAACTTGTAGCTTTCACGCTCATGTAAGAGGCAAACATGGCAGAGAGGACTTAATAAAGACCCTTATGATACAGGATAGTGCCAGTTGATTGACCCAACACCAATAATTTGACACAAATGTGATCCTGCAGTAAGGACTACCACAGTGAAAGCTTTTTCACTTCAAATGGGAAAAGTCTCAAGTGGGAGAAGTGAAAATTCAAGTTGGACCACAACACCGTGTCTACCTGTGGTGATCAAGTCAACTATCTACACTACTCTTCACCTGATCCTGCATTCAAGTGTGTGGTCTCAAGCAAGAAGACAAACAAGGAGAAGGTTAAAGTTAAGGAGAGTGTTATTAGGTACTGTATTTTTTGTGTGTATAAAGTTCAGTATAATACCAACACCAAGGCAGACAGTGGAAGTGATAAAAAAGACAGTGTCATCAACCCAGGTAGAAGTGAGAGGAAGCAAGACTAACAGAATTTAAGGAGGAAATAGAGAAATATTTTCCAACTAAGAGTACTGAATTCCAGCATGGAAATGTGCATGCTGATGATAATGTTTCACAATACAGTCATGCTTCAAATAGATCAAAAGTTAGTTCCCTTTCAGTACATCAAAGGGCAGAACACATACATCTGGAGGAACAGCAGAAGAGAGCAGAACTTTTTGCCCATAGTGCAGCACACTCAGCCCTACATGAATTAGAAATTGAAGCTAAGATGCTAAGCACCCAAGCAGAAATAGATAAATTAAGAATGGAAAAGAGAAAGAAAGAACTAGCCTTAAAAAAACAGAAGTGGAAGTTAGCGTAGCAAAGCTTGAAGCAGTAGAGACTATTCTAGAACCAAAGGGGGAAGATCAGACTGTACCCAGAAACATGGCACCACCTTCTGAACTTCAAGTTACAGGCCTTGCATGGGTGAGACAAAGTGACTTCAGAGCTGCATCAACACCATACATGCAATATGGTGCAGCCAACAACCCAATACAGTCAGTACTAAATCCTGCAGCAGCAACCAATGTACCAACACCCATGATTGTGCCTCCTCCTCCTCCTCCTCCTCTTCCTCAACAACAACTACCATCTATGCAACCCAGCACTGGAACCAATGATCTAACATCTGTTATATCTTCATTGGCTGACATTTTGGCAAACAGAAAAGACAAATTACCTTTGAAGGAATGAGACATATTTAAAGGGAATATGTTTGAGTACCCAGAGAGGATCAGCTCCATAGTAACTCAAGTTGAGTGCAAGTACCCCAAGGCTACTGACAGATTATATTATCTTGGGAAGTACACATCTGGGGAAGCCAAATGTGTATAAAGAGTTTGTTATCACTGAACACTGTAGAAGCTTACGTTAAGGCAAAGAAACAAACTCACACGTGCTAATTCATACCGTGAAAGAATTGAAAAATGGCCAACTGTGAAAACTGGTGATGACAAGGCATTACATGACTTTTCTGATTTTTTATTACAATGTGAGACAGCAATATCAACACTTAGTAAGTTGAAAGTGTTGGATGATGCCGATAAACATCAGAAAATAATAAACAAACTGCCAAAACACATTCAAGAAAAAGGGATAACATATACTGATAAATGGCTTTAAAATGAGGATAACAAACAGATCAGGGATGAGTCTCCTCCCTTCTCAAAACTATTTCAGTTCATAAGTAAACAAGCTCATATTGCTAGCAATCCTCTCAGTGCATGACTTGGTGACTCATATTGCTTGCAATCCTCTCAGTGCACAACTTGGTGACTCAAAGATAAAAGATATGAAACCAGTACGAAATAAAGCTCGCAGTTTTGCCTCACAAGTCAGCAAGGTAGCCACAGAACCAGTCAATTTTAGATCACAAAACAGCAAGGCAGTTCCAGAACCAGTCAGTTGTGCCTCACAAGTTAACTCAGTAGACACTACACAAGCTGAGAACTGTGACACCAAGAAGAAACCTCATGAAAGTTCTAAGTGTCCTCTCTGTGAAAGACAACACAGACTGGAAGTTTGCAATGCATTTAAAGCAATGTCACTTTCAGACAGATGAGAGTTTGTAATAAAAAAGTGGATATTGTTGGGCATGCCTCAAATGGGGACACAGAAGTTGTAACTGTAGATACAGAATGATATGTGCAACATGTGAATGTACACACCCAATGTTACTTCATGATGACTTGAAACTGACAAAGGACACGAAGAACACTGGACAGGAATCAAAGGTCACACATCCCACTCAAGTCTACAATACAAGTACACAAGACAATGGATGTTCTCATTCATTGATTATAATGGTGCTACTACACCATGAAGATAATCTAACCGAGAACTTCAATGTATATGCACTTCTTGATGACCAGTCATATGTTTGCTTCATATCTGACTATGTGCTGGGCAAGTTAGACTCCCAAGGAGAGGAAGTGCAAGTACACTTATTGTAAGAGAATAATTGGGTTAGTGATAAAAGGAATTGCAGCACCCAGCATAGACATAAAGTTGCCAAAAACCTACACCAGAGATACTATTCCAGCAAAACACAGTCAAATTCCCAAAAAGGACTTGGTTCAGAAGTGGAACCACCTATAAGAAGTTGCAAATTTATTACCACCTTATTTCCCGGATGTAGTTGGACTGTGGATTGGACTCAACTGTGCTCTGGCCATTAAACCCTTAGAATGTGTACCAGGAAAGGGAAATGACCCTTATGCAATACACACTACCCTGGGATGGGATGTAGTGGGAATCATGAGTCCAGGTTACGAAGACACTAACAAGACCTGTCAGTCACTATTCACAGAAGAAAGAAAATGCCACTTCATACTAAAGACTCATGTAAAGGAAGTAAGTCCCATTGAGGTAAACAAATTGTCTGAATTAGAATTCTGTGAACAACCCACTGAAGAAAAATGTCACAAGAATACAGAAGGTTGCTGAAAATTATGAACAATAACATACACCAAAAAGATGATGGTCACTCTGAGGTGCCACTTCCCTTCAAAACAGATGCAGTGAAACTTCCAAATAACAGGCAATCAACTAGGAGAAGACTCCAAAGACTAAGGACAAGGTTGATGAAGGACCCTAAGTACAAGGATGATTATACAGCTTTTATGCAAAACATGATCACCAAGAATTATGTAGAAAGGGTTCTAGATAATGAAATGTCTCTCTGTGATGGGTCAGTATGGTATATTCCACACCATGATGTGTACCACTCTAAGAAGCCTGGGAAGATAGGGATTGTGTTTGACTGCAGTGCTGAATATGAAGAAGTCTTGGATTGACACTTACTTCAAGGCCCTGACCTAACAAACAATCTCATTGCTGTGCTGTGTCACTTTAGGAAGGAAAGGGTGGCCTTCACATGTGATATAGAAGGTAAGTTTCACCAAGTTGGTGTTAATGAAGAAGATAGAAATTTTCTAAGATTCCTCTGGTGGGAAAATGGTCAATTAGATAACACTCCTGTGGAATACTGCATGAAAGTACATCTCTTCGGAGCTACTTCATCACCAGTGTGTGCCAACTTTGCATTAAAACACACTGGTGACAGTTACAAGAACAGCTATGGTGAAGAAGCAGCAAAGTTTATAAAGAGAAACTTTTATGTAGATGATGGTATTACCTCATCTGCCTCAAAGGAAGATGCACAAAACTTATTGAAAATGGCAAGTTGTGTGAAAAAGGAGGTTCCCATCTTCACAAGTTTGTAGCAAACAACAAGGAAGTTCTAAATGTTCTACCAACCAGTGAACAAGTACAAGATTTTGATAAAATAAATATTCTGCAACAAGACCAACTAATAGAAAGAACTCTTGGAGTACAATGGTGCACTGAAAGTGACACCCTACAGTTTAAGATAGACCTACAAGACAAGCCCCTTACTTGACGTGGTATACTGTCTACAGTCAGTTCCATTTTTGACCCCCTCAGACTTGTATTACCTACGCTCCTTAAAGGGAAACTCATCTTGCAAGAATTATGTCGTGATGGACATGGTTGATCCTTGATGCTACATGAGCTGATTGAGAGAAGTGGAGGAGTGATATTTTGAGTCTTGTTAAACTCAAAATACAACAATGTTACAAGCCACAAGAATTTGGTCCTGTCAAGAGAGTTGAGAGTTGAGCTACACCACTTTTCTGATGCTTGTCTCTCTGGGTATGGACAGTGTAGTTATTTAAGACTGATAGATGATCAAGGTAATGTTAACACCACTCTGGTGATGGGAAAGTCACATGTTACACCTTCCAAGCCAGTTACAGTGCCACATTTGGAATTGACAGCAGCCACAATGTCAGTGAAAGTGAGCAATTTCCTGTGTAATGAGTTAGAGTATAAAGACATCACACACTACCTTTACACTGACAGCAAGGTGGTTCTGGGATACACTACAAATGAAAGCAAGAGGTTCCACATATTTATTGCCAATTGTGTGCAGACTGCACTGTTCCCATAGACTGGAGGTATATAGAAACTGATTGCAATCCAGCTGATTATACCTCCAGAGGATTGACTGCTCAAGAGTTGAAGGAATGTAGATTGTGGTGGAAGGGTCCAGAGTTTCTCTCAATCAATGGAGCAATGTTGCCATCCACTGAACACAATGAGTTGTCTCCACATGACCCAGAGGTGAAAAAAGTCTCAGTCTACAGTACAGATACCAAGATCTTGCAACAAGAGAAAGTCCTGGACAGATTGGAATATTTTCAAGTTGGTTCAAAGCAAAAAGAGCAATTGCAGTCATTCTTAGATAAAAGAGGATTCCAAAGAAAAACATAACACAAAAGTCAGAAAGCAAGACATGCCTGAAACCTAAGCATATGAAGAAGCACTACACTCCTGTTAACATTCAAGAAATACAGGAAGCATGTAATCACATTCTGTGGATAGTGCAAGATCAAAACTTCCATAAGGAGATGCATGTGCTAAAGAGAAAGGGGCCTGATGGCAAGAAATCTGTGGTAAGCAAGAAAAAGTCCTTCGTGGTCTGTAGATCCCTTTGTTGATGACAACAATTTGCTGAGAGTTGGTGGTCGTATCAGAAGAGCCACACTCCATGAGGACATCAAGCACCCACTCATACTGCCCAGACACAGTCATGTAACCAACCTTGTGATTAACTACTTCCATGAAGAAAGTGAGCATTCTGGACATGGCATGACCTTAAATACCATCAGACAAACTGGCCTTTGGATTATAAGAGCTCGGGCAGCTGTGACAAAGTTAGTGATGAAGTGCATAACCTGTCACAAACTCAGAGGTTCAACATGTGAGCAGAAAATGGTAGATTTACCAGAAGATAGACTTGAACCTGCACCACCCTTTACATATAGTGCTGCAGATCATTTTGGTCCATTCTATATCAAAGATAGAAAATCAGAATTAAAACACTGGGGTGTCCTGTTCACTTGCCTAGGCCTCAAGGGTTATTCACATTGAGACTTCTAACTCTATGACAACAGATTCCTTTATCAATGCCTATAGGAGATTTGTATGTAGAAGAGGCCCAGTGAGAGAATTGAGCTCAGACAGGGGAAGCAACTTCATTGGTGGTAAAAATGAACTTGATGCAGTCTTAGAAGAAATGGGTGACTTTAAGATCTTAGGAGAATTGCTGAATAGTAACTGTGACTTTGTGAGATATAAGATGAATGCTCCACATGCAAGGCACATGGGTGGAGTCTGAGAGAGAATGATATGCACCGTAAGGAACACACTCTCAGCCCTGCTTGTGAAAAATGCTCAACAATTAAATGATGAGTTGTTGAGAACCTTGATGACTGAAGTAGAGGCAATAGTCAACAGTTGTCCTTTGACTTACATAGACACAATGACTCTTTAGAGCCTCTCTCCTAGTCAAATTCTGACACTCAAGTCTAACATAGTCCTGCCACCCCCTGGTAATTTTGTACTTCAAGTTATATACTGTTGACAACAAAGGAGGCATGTGCAGTACTGAGCAAATGAGTTTTGGAGAAGATGGAGGACAGACTTCCTGTCAATTCAACAGGAAAGAAAGAAGTGGACAAAACTCAGGAGGAATCTCAAGGAGGATGATGTTCTCGTAGTGGATGAGTTAATGCCAAGAAATCATAGGCAGTGATAGTAGTAGTAAGGAAACAGATTGTAAGTCTGGCCTAATGGACCAAATATTGTGCCTTATTTTTTTTCATGTGTTTAACTTGTAATAAAGTTGCTATTTTTCTATTTTTGTATTACTATATTGTGTCTAGTCTCTCTAGTTTAGTGCCAGGAATAAAAATGTGATTTGTATTTTTGTGAGACCTGACATCAGTATTATATTGTAATAATGCATTTATATATTATAAGTAATGATTTGTGCCAAGTTAGGTGAGCCATGTAAAAGTCATTAAGTAGATATAAGCAAGTGTACCTTTAAAGGAATCTATTTTCTATAATGACTTATTTTATTTATGTATACAAGATAAACTACTGAATCTTACTTATTATAAGAGAATCAAGTAGCATCATGCTTGTTACAAAGGATTTAAATGTGTTTTCATTGTATTTATTATTATTACACAACAAGATGTGAGCCATAACAAGACACAGCTGGTGATTATTCTTAGATTTAAGGTTTAAGCTTCTCCACTGAAGCCAAAAAAGTATTTAGCATGTTTTATACTTTTATACTGTGTCTAAAACATGCATATATAAACAGTGAAGTGAATTATAATGTGTATAGACAAGAAACATTACCTAAAGATGTGTGTACGTAATTTCTTAGTACCTAGGCAGTAAGATAATGAGGTATTATATTAATACCTTCAAAGATTAGTGAACCACATATATGTAAACAATAATTGTGTGGTTAAGTATTAATTTTAATGTATAACTTGTAGCTTTCACGCTCATGTAAGAGGCAAACATGGCAGAGAGGACTTAATAAAGACCCTTATGATACAAGATAGTGTCTGTTGATTGACCCAACACTAATAATTTGACACAAGTGTGATCCAGTGGTAAGAACTGCCACAAATAGATCACCAAATAAAAGGTGTTGGCATCTGCAAACATTGTGGTTTACTTAATTTCTTTGTGTGTTAATAGTTGAGTAACAAGGTGAGATATGAAGATATCATTTATTATATACAAAATGCTTTTATCACTTACAATGTTTGGATTTTCCACATCTCTTTTGAAAAACCGGGTAAATTTGTGTTTCTCTAGGGCTGGCAACAGGCTGCTGAGGAGACCCATTGTGAACACTCCTCTGTAGGAACCACCAAGGGACTCCATGGTGCTCACATCCACCTGTCCATTGCCATCTGCCCTGCTCAAGGAAGAGTAGCATTACTGCCATTACACACACACACACACACACACACACAAACCCCTGCCTAAAAAACACTGAGCTGAAACAACTATAACAGAACTATTGCTATGAAAAAAAAAAAAAAAAAAAAAAAAAAAAAAAAAAAAAAAATGCAAGCCACTTCCACCTATGATGGAAATTTACATAGTCCCCTCAAGGATAATAGGTAAATCATCAAGCTTCAGTGCCTGATGTTCCTGCCTGTAGGTGGCCTGTCCATGGGTATTCATAACAGATGGTTGTGTTATTCCAAATGAATGGATGCCTACTTGAATGTATGTAGTTTTGGTTGGGTTTTTGGGTTTGCTTGTTCCTATCAGTCCAAACTACAGACAATATAGCCCAGATAATTGTCCTGTGGGAGGCAGGCCACAATACCAAAAAAATTAATGAGCTGGTTGGTCTTGCTAAGTTGATAGTATAGTTTGTCATTGGAAGAGAAACAGTTCCTTGCCACAAAGTTCCTACAGATACCTCACCAAACATCACATGATCAGCTTCCTTTACAGTAAGAGTACTCACTTGTAATGGGCAAAAGACATGAAGAGGACCCCTCGGGTGTCTGTCATTGAGGCCACCAGCGTTACCTCATCTTCAGGTGTCAGGCCGTCCACACTGATATTCACACTCTCATCATGAAGGCAAGATGGAGGCTCCACTACTACTCTGGTTACTTGCTACAAGACAATAATACAAGAAATTTGTCTAGACAGCATCTTGGAGGATCATGAATAAATTGTGGGAATTGTCCTCTTATCATGATACTTTTACAGTAGCTCTGCACACCTCTCTTGGGTCCCTTAGTTTTCATTATTTGGATTGATTTTGTCATCATTATAATTATACAAAATTCTGCACAAGATGCACAACTCAGTCCCTGTAATTCATTATTATATCTTACTGTTATTTTTCTAATTCAGGACTAGCGTGCCTGCAGACTTGGGATGCCCCACCCTAAATTCTGCCCACTATCTCTTTGTCCAGCTATATCTAGCATTACAAGAAAGCCAGCCAAGTGGATCAGGTGTTCACTTGTTCCTTAGTAGCAACAGGACATTTTTACTCACTTGCAATGCAGAAGTAGCCATGCTGGTGCAGCTTATTGAGACCGGGAGCTTATTAGAGTTGTGATGATTGCTGATGACTGGTCTTAAGGGATTAGTGTTCTTGATTCCCTTCTGAAAAGTATTTTTTTACTTTTATTTTAACATTCAATTTTTCACTGACAAATTCATTTTTCAAATGCATCTCAGTTGGCTGTTGATATTTAATGAAAACTTATAATAATTATTGGAGAGCTGAGTATTCATAAATCAATTTCAAAATCTTACCATATCCAACTATCCCCATAACCCCAGGTATCTAAATAAAAATATTAAAGTTTTTCTTGATCTTTTGCACCCAGGTACCATTCCTCCTGATTAAAGAAGCATGCTGGTTATCTCTTTCTGGGAAGGGAAAAGGGACCATCAGGACTGCAACATGGTATTCCAGTGCTCAGTGTGGTGAACACAGTGCCTGTCCACCTACTTCTGTTGCAGATCTGCAGCCACCTGATGAAATCCCTGAGACCTGAACAGTCAGGATTCACACCTGGCAAGTCAACAAGAGATTGTATCCTAATATCCTGGTGGAATGCCAACACAAGATCTAGTTGGGGGGATGCTTGCATCCTACATTGATCTCAAGATGTTCAATTCAAAGCAGTGTAAGACATTGGAATTTTCTGCAACTCTTTGGGATTCCTGCACAGATTACTGCTTGTACTCCAGGACTGTGAATGTTATCAAGTGGTGGGGGCATGGGGCTGTCCAGCTCTTTACCCATGAACATGCAAGTGAGACAGGTGTATATCTTGCCATGTCACTTTTGAACACTTGTCTGGATCAGTATTGGGCTGAGTCATGGATTAAAGTCATTGTGGAGCCTCTATGAATAAAACCAAGGTTACTTATGCTTTTGCTAGTGATGTAGTAATCCTCACAGAATTGCTGGAGTTTTTGGTGATAGTTCTAAAGGCACTGTAAGAGGAAATGAACCTCTTGGGACCAATCTCATCTAACCTACAAAACACAAAGCTAATCTAACCTAACCTCTCACACACCTTAACAATGACCAGGCCCAGCCTATTGCTGGGCACCTCACCACATGCTGTCTGGCTGATAAGGAAAAAGTGTATCATACAAATTCCAATTTTCTTATTTGCCCTGTGCTACACTTACTCACACTAGGGTTGGCATGTCTCTAGGAGACCCTCAATGGTTATCATTCTTACATGTTTTTTATTTTAGTCTTTTATAAATTTCAAGGTTGTTTTTCTTACCTTATCAGATAGAGGTTCTCATTCTGAGTAATTTGGAGCCCATATATACCCACTATAAATTATTTCTAATGCTGACAGCAACTTTTAGAGTCTAGTTAGGTTAAGTTAGGTTGGTTAGGTTGTTAGTTTGCTTAGGTTAGGTTAATTTGGTTAGATTATGTTAGTTTGGTTAGATTAGGTTAGGTTAGTTTGGTTTGATTATGTTAGTTTGGTTAGGTTAAATCAGCTTTCATTAAGTTGGGTTAGGTAGTGGTGCAAGACAGTTACATATACTTTTGTAGAACTTTTGTAGAATTTTGTCTTAAAGGGCACAGCTAAGGTGCAGCTCTGCTACTCCCTGGCAGCTCAGCTCTTTGGTGTGGTAGGATGTTGGGAGCCGTGCTGGTGTAGCCAGGGATAGGTGGCTCATCAGGTATCAATGATAACCACTTGTCAAGCCAGCGTATGAAGGTGTCCATTGAGACACCTGATAGGCTCCTGATATCCTTGGGGATTGCATTAAACACTTGGGCCCTGTTATAATCGAAGCTGCTGTGCAGTGTTGTCTGCAGTTGCTGCTTCTGCTCTCCGTATATGGCATAGCCTCCCTCACCTCAGGTGATGGTTGATAGAAAGTGAAACTCCTTTGAAGGGATTCCAGTCTGCTTGTCTTTTATTTTCTAAGATGACCACAGTTGGCAACAGTATTCAATCTTGGGTAGGACAAGGGTTTTCCATAGTGTCATCATCCATGACCTGTTCCTTGTATGGAATGTTCCCAGTATCCATACTGCAAGTTTCCTGGCCATGTTGATGATTGAGTCTATGTGTTTGATGAAAGAAGCATTGGCACTCATGCATATCTCTAAGTCTTTTACATGTTCCTTTGGTGACAGGTTTAGTTGATGTGCTTGATAGCTGATATTTGTTTTGAGCTTCTGCTGCTGTCTATAATGAAGCACTTAAAATTTTCCCTCATTTAGCTGCATGTTATTCCTGTTGGCCCATTCCATTACTTTGTTCAGGTCCTGTAGGAGAAGTGTCACATCATCACTTCTGTTGATTGTTTTCATTCATCTGCAAATGATGTTACTCTTGAGTGGTGAATATTGAGATCAGTGTCTCCTACCATTACCAAGAAGAGGAGAGGGCCCAGCACTGAGCCCTGAGGGATGCCACTTACTATGATGTTTGGCTCAGAGAGGCACCCTTGTATGAATATTTGTTGAATTCTGCCTGTCAGGAAGCTATGTAGCCATACCCCTAGGTTTCCAACTATTCCCAAAGCACTTAACTTGTAAAGAATGAGGCCGTGATCAACTTCGTTGAACACTTTGGTGAAATATAAGTATATTACATCAACATTTTGGCCTCTGCTCATGTCTAGTAAAATAAATTCTTGGTGTAATAAGAGCTGACAGGCATGATCTCCCTTTCCTAAAACTGTGTTGTCATAATTTAGGGCAGATATCAGTTCTAGATGTTTAATCTTTTCAGCTATCTTGATTAGATATGAAATAAGTGTCATTGGTCTGTAGTTTTTTGTTTGACCTTTGCTTCCTTCTTTGTGGATAAGTGTTACAATGCTGGTTTTTAGTGATAGTGGTGTGAGGTCTTTTGCAACTGATTCCATCCACAATAGTTTTAATGGTAGAGCAGTTTCAGAAATTTTGAGTGGAATCCATCTGGGTCAGCTGATGCATTCTGGGATATGCTGTTTATTGCTGCAATGATCTCTGTTACAAATTTAATGTCCTTAAGGGAATGGTCCACTGCCATTGTTTTCAAAGAAATTGTGTGGGTTGTTGACTATTTTGTCTTCCATTGAGGTGCTGTAAACACTGTTATACTGAACCCTTCACATTTGAGCCATCTCCAAGCAGTCTGTAACTAATTCTCCATTTTGATCCTCTAATAGTACTACTGTAGACATGTTTTTCAGCTTTCTGTTGGCATAAGAGAAGAAAATTTTGAATTTTCTTTTATACTTTCAACTGCTCTTTCTTCTTTCTGTCTTCTTTCTATTTCATGAGAGATTAGCAGGTGTTATTCTAGTCTTGAGTTTTCTTGTATTTTGCTTTTTTTCTTTGTTGTCTAAGTTCTTGATGAATTTTTTAATGTATGTCTGTCTGTCTTTGGGAATAATTTTTCTTTTAATCTGGTCTCACTTCTTCGGCATGTGTTGCTCAAATGTTTTGACATTCTTCCTGGAGGACATTCAGGATTTAACTGCAGTTCTTGTCCCTGAACATTGCATTCCAGTCCAGTTTTGTTAGTGCTGATTTAATCTTTGCCCAATCAATATTCTGGCTGTGAAACTTTACACTATTTAAGAGTGATGTTACTGGTTTTATTTGTTCTGGCAGTTCATTCTGTATGGTTATGCTAGCTATTTCTTCTATCAGTCTATGGTCAGATGTGTTAGTCTCTGTCAGATTGCAAGAGTGGATTATGCTATGGTTGTTACTGAAGAGGAGATCCAGGATGTTCATTCTTATGGGTTTTTTGATCCACTGCATCAAGAAGTTGTCTTCGATTATCTTAATGAATTCCTTTGCCTGGAAGTTTTCTTCACTTGATTCAACTCTTACTTCCAGGTTCGCCCAGTTTATTGTTGGGAAGTTGCAATCACTTATCATCAAAACTTCTGGCTCTTGGTTTAGTAGAGATGTTAGTGTATCTTTCATTAATGTTGTGGCTACTGTCCAGAGTTGGGAGGAAGTGTGTGGTGGCATATATATATATATATATATATATATATATATATATATATATATATATATATATATATATATATATATATATATACACACAGTAAAATCCCTCTCATCCGGCATTGGAGTATCCGGCAGCTTCAAGTATCCGGCACATTTTTCCCCGAGCCTTAAAATCAATAAAAAATCAATGTGTACTCATAAAATCGATTAAAATTCCCGCGCGAGGCATACTTTGTCCCCTCGCCACCAGAGCGCACTGCTTCGCGTCACCCGCGGCCCACTGCACTGTGTTTACTCAGTGACTCAGTCCCGCGTGTGCACTGTTTATCGCCTGACGCCTTCATCATGCCTAAAGTTGTAGAAAAGAGGAAGCGTGTTATGCTTACACTTAAGCAGCTGATAAGATCAGCTGATCTTTGTTATGGTAAGATGCGTGAGTGAAGGCTGGTGATTGTGGACATAATTTCATTTCTATTCAAGTATCCGGCACGTCAGCGGTCCCATTGATGCCAGATAAGAGGGATTTTACTGTATATATATATATATATATATATATATATATATATATATATATATATATATATATATATATATATAATGATTACATTTATCTTTTTGATGTATAAGGAAAGTAATTCTAGTCCCATTTGAGACAATTAATTTTTTATGTTTGGATTTGTTGCCAATTCCTGTGTTAAGTAGATAGCTACCCTTCCTTTTGATCTGTTTTCTTTGTCAGAATGGTATAGTGTGTAGTTTTCCATATTTATTTCTGCAATGAGGACCTCACTATTAAAGTGAATTTCTTTAAGGGTAATGAATGTCACTTTTTTATTGTTAGCTAGTTCTTCTAGAAAAGGGACTTTGTTTTAGTTATTTTTGGGATATAGGCTTCTAGTGACAGTCACTGCACCTTTTCTTTGCTGATTCTTTCCATTCTGTCTTTTCTAGTAGAAGGAACATCACCTTCTGGAGCTGGTCTTTTCTGTCGGTTAACTTCTCTACCATATTCTCTAAAAAAGCAGCTCTGTGACCTGGAGCCCCTCTTATCCCACCTGTCTGAAGGCTTGCTGTGGCCTTGGGTGGTGTATCAAGTTTGGTTCCATTCTCTCTAGAATGTGGTGTAGCTTTCTGTATGTCCCCTTGGAGGAATTTGCGGTGGGCTTAGGTTATCTCCATTTTATTTACTTTTTTGTTCCCTTAACATGTCTGTATTTACAGTGAATTCTTGAGCAGATCCAGCAGATTCCTCTAAACAATGAGGTCCTACACATTCTGGAGTGGTATTCATTGTAGTTTGTGCCCAGTTTGCAACCCATATTGACGTCAAAACCATGGTGAATAAATTTCTGACCGAATCCTGGGTAGTTAAATGCATAGTTCATACCCTTTTTTCCACAAGTTCTTGGTTTCTTTGATTCCTCCTGGACAAGTGTTTGGGGGACACCAGCTGTGAGGTGGTTATTTGTTGGTGAGGCTACTTGTGTTTCAGGGGAAGTTTCTGGTGTGGTGTCTTTCCCCAAGTTAAGCTCCTTGTTTTCATTTGTATTCCCTAAAGTATTATTCTGTTTTCACACTAAATTCACTTCTACTTTTGTGACTTGTCTCACTGTAGTGAGACTACAAGGGTTCCTTGTAGTGAGTATTTTCAACCCCATACATATGCCTCTGAAATTAATAAGTGTCGTCTGAGATTTTTAAAAATCTATTGGCTTTCTTTTGTACACAGCAACACATCCCTCCCTCTAAGGTTCAGCTACAACTGACTTGTTCTCCCAAAGGATGAGGGGAAGCATGTTTGTTTCATACGTGTTTGGTATGTACTGCGTCTGTGCCAAAAAGATCACTGTGGTCGATTTGAGAACAATGTCACAGCCAATGAATAAAAAATAATTATTAATTTTTCCAGTCACAGCAGTGTATTTTGCATTTGGAAGGAAAGAGCAGATTGGAGTCAGTCTAGCAAGATGCCCCTGTGTGATAGCTGCTTCGTCAATTATTTCCAGGCCACTACAGTTTTTTGAAAGAAATCAAGATTCATAAACATTTTCATGGGGGCACTGTGTCCTTCCAACCTCAGTGAAGTGTCTGAGGTATTAAAGAAACTGCCATTTCTGGGAAGATGGACATATTTGGAGATGCAATGGCAGTCATGGAGTTAGAAAGACTAAGAAAAGGCATCTTTGTGGACCGCGCCACCCTGCTCTACGAATTCTTTCTTCTGGCCGCACTGCTCTAACCACACAAGTAACATCACTCATGTTCATTCTCCTAATTCTGTCACCGAGGAATCGGATAAGGAGGCAGGAAAGCAGAAATATGGTTAGATTTAAGGTTAAGTTAGGTTTGTTCGGTTATGTTTTGGTTAAGTTGTTAGTTTTGTTGAGCTAGTTTGGTTAATTTAGTTGGGTAAGGTTAATAATTTGCTTTTCGGTTTCGTATCGCAAATAATTTGTTTGAGGGAATGGGGGGGGTCGGAAGCTATAAATAAAAAAATATTATTTGCGGAAAAGAGATGAATTCAAAACACATCGAGCACTACCACGAAAAAAAAAAAAAAAGTTACGTCCGGAATAAAGAGGCTGGTGAAAGTAAAGTTTAAGTCATGTTAGGCGGATAAAAAGGGGGTGAGGTGTCTGATTAGTACGTTCATTGGTAGACACTTACTATTAAGCGGGTGAGACACGGCCGTCCCTTAGCAGAGTGGTGCCACATCACTCCCAACTACGCTGCGCGCGGCAGTAACACTGTACCCTGCCAAAATCTCTCCCAGGTGACGTAAATGCGCATGCGCACCATATCGAGTGACATCATCAAAACATGACCCTCGATATGGTGCACATGCACAATGGCGTCAACCGGGAAAAATTCGGACCCGAGAGATTTGGCACGGCAAGGGTATCTGCAGAGTACGCCTGCTGTGCTACACAGCCGATACAATGGTCTGGCTCTGGGAGTACTATCCCAAGCTACCTGTAGCAAGGTTCAAGGTTCCAGAGTTCCCTTTTCAGCGGCGCTGGATCGTGGATGTTTCCTGTTCACTTTTTACTTTAGTCCTGTATTTTTTATTTATTTTTTTTTTTTGCCTAAAAGTGCATATATTATCAATGTATTGTTTCACTTCCGCTTTATTTTCATTTCTATCTTTAAACAGTAGTAGGTCACTTAGATTGCAGTCTTCCACATTATGTTATTTTCTCTTGTTCTGTAGGACGACACATTCCATTAGGAAGTATTTCATGATTTCTGTTCTTCACACATAAGACAACTGGTGTCTCTGTAGTGCTGAGAAATTAATTATGTATATTTCTACTTTTCTTCCTAGGCTAGGGCCCATGTAGTGTGCAGGGGTGACCAGAATCTCAGTACCATGTGACTAACCCCTCCCCTTCCCCTCCTCTCCTCAGTGTCCTTTTGTCCTTGCTTTCCCCCCCCCCTCTCAGCGTCACTGTGTTGACCACTTCTATAACAAATTTACCCCGTGAATAAACGTAATTTCTCCTGCTTGGCCAGGTTATAGAGGCGAATTTTTCACCTAATCCCAGAGAATGGGGAGCCCTTAATATGATAAAATTAATTCCCAGATAATTACGCCGCGCCAATGAGGTTGACGAATCTGATAAGTCTTCTTTGCTTCGCTGCCTTGTTACCCCTGTTGCTACGCAAGCCGGGAAGAGATACCAGACTTTGACTAATTCCCCAATTGATTTCAAAAGTCCATTGAATTAAACTTCTTAAAGTAACAACTATAAAGTAAACAGTAACTTAATTATTCATATTTTTCATCCCTGAACTCACAACCTAGTCGCTCCCCCCCTACTAAAAACAAAATTATAACTTAATAAATTTCCCCATTGGAAACCTTTATCCTTAGTTTCCCGCCGATTTCCTCACAAGCAAAGCGAGTCTCTCTCGGATTCTCCTCAGGTGAGCATGCGGTCTGATAATCTCCCCCTCCATTCCTGTAATATTAAGTAAGTGTTTATTTAACAATAATTTTACTAAAGCCAGTCTCTCTCGGATTCTCCTCAGACCCTCTCGGATTCTCCTCAGATATTCCTGTTGATAAACTGTTTTCTGAGTGGATAGATATTCGCATTTTTTTTTCGTTTTTTTTTTTGTTGGTTTTCTCCACGGGACTAGTGAAACCACCTGGTTCGAGATCACCGTGTGAGACTGTCCTCAGGTCTATACATACTTTTTGGGTATATATTTGTTATTTATTTATTTATTCTCTGGTCTCCCCCACAACTCAGTAGTCGCGAAAATATCTCCATCGTAGTTTTTTATGTAATTGAAGAATACGCTACCATTTATTTTGTATTTCTGAATTATGTAACTGAAGAGTACGCTATCATTTATTTTGTATTTCTGAATTATGTAACTGAAGAGTACGCTACCATTTATTTTGTATTTCTGAATTGCTTTCTTTTTATTATTATTATTTCGGATTATTCCATTATTTATTAAAAATCATAAAAGTGTCAGTATTTGTATTTCTCTTAATCCAGTGATAGGATTTGTAATTATCGTGTGCCGCAAGGGAACATCACACCCCTTAGAGGGCACTAAATCTCCATTACTGAAAAATCTTTCTGCAGTTCAACTTCAGGGTGTAAGAGAGGCATTTGAACAACAATATTGATTTGAGATCATTTGTGTATAGTCCTGATTCTTCCTTGATTTCTTTCTTGTTAAAATATACTTCTGCTGTTGATTTTTGCCTGAGTTCTTCTCTCCATCTTTCTGTTTGGAGATCGTTCACTTTCTTCTTTGATTCTTCTATTTTAATTTCTTCCAGCTGGCTGAGTTGTTGTATTTCTAGTTGTTTGTTTGTTTGTTTGTTTTATTGTGTTGAACCACTTCTGGCGTAGGGCTCGCCTTCCAATGTTTTGCAGCACTGCTTCAGCAAATCATTGTCTCCTACAGTATGTTTGACTTAAGTCATCTTTGTTTTCATGTCCCTTGCAGAAACTATCGAGGCTCTTATTCCTGCCTGTAGTACTGTTCTGGGGGGTGTACTTTGATGCTCCTAGGGTCTGTCTCCAGAAAATATTTTCTGCGTAGAAGAGCAGATATGTAAATATTTCTTGTTCTAAATCGTTTCCCTGATTTGCAGATTTTTATCATTGATGTTGATTATCAACATGATTAGAAAGAGGAAGCCGGTGCATCCTTCTCGGATTCCATTTTTAACTTCAGTTTCATATACGTTACCTTTTCCAATATATAAACCTGTTTACTAATACTTCAATATTACTTGTGGATGACATTCATATTTGATTAAAGTCTCTATCATCTTTTTTTTTTTTTCTATCAACCGAGTCAAACGCCTTTGAAAAGTCTATTGCAGTGGTTGTTAGTATTTTGTCCTGTTTCATGCTGCTGTCGATACAGTATTTCAGTATGCACAAGTTATTTTTCAGCCTCCTCCTTTTTGTAAATCCATATTGAAATTCACAGATTTTGCCATTCTGCTAACTTAGATTTCACTATGCTCATGACGCGCTGACTGCGACAAGGGGTCAACCGCCAAAAGTAAACAAACGAGTAAATTGCACTTAAACGTAAGCACACTGAGTGCGTCGATCGGTCATCATCGCTTTACTTTACCTGTCTGTCTAGTGTGTCCTAGACAGAGTACATGCAATTTTGTGTTATACCTCGTTATAGACAACATTTTCTTGGCTTTTACGTGTTATACATCTGACTTCATTATGTTGAATAATTAAAGAGCTATAAAATGAGGAGTGATACAGTGCGTTAAACAGGAAACATTTTCAGATTTTGAAAGTTTTACATGGCCCAATAAACCTTTGAATAAAGAAATCCACTGACATGCAGCATCTCTTAATAATTCATTAAGGACAGACTTTCTATAATAATAATAATAATAATAATAATAATAATAATAATAATAATAATAACAATAGTATTAATAATAATAATAATAATAATAATAATAATAATAATAATAATAGTAATAATAATTACTATTGTTGTTGTTGTTGTTGTTGTTGTTGTTGTTGTTGTTGTTGTTGTTGTTATTATTATTATTATTATTATTATTATTATTATTCATTTAACTCAATCACTCATACTATTGGCATAAATTTTACTTCTTTCAAACTCCTTGGCAGTGTTTTGGTTGTATCTTCACAAGCGTTTTTTTCTTTTTCTTTTTTTTTTATTACCATAAAGAACAAAAAATGTCAATCTTTCAATTATGTCACCCTCATAGTACAAAACACTCGGCATAGTCAACCTCACTGAAACGTTACCACCAACGCTCAGAAGAACGATCATTGATGCTAATTCTTCATCAGTACATAGATAATGAAAGTGAACTGATGTCAAGCAGCGCCTCACTATACTGCAGGTCACGCCAAGTCGCGTCACTACTCTGGCAGTTAAGTGAAGATAAATGTATAATCCCGAGAAAATTGGTTAATAGTAGGAATACTGAAACAATCTTGAGTTTTCCATTAATTATAATCAAAGATAAAAGTGGATAATAGTGTTTCTGTGCATTACCATCTCTAGTCCTCGTAGTGGCTCAACCAGCGTCACCTAACACAGCTGACAGTGTGTGTGTGTGTGTGTGTGTGTGTGTGTGTGTGTGTGAGGATGTTTTTATTTGTACTGCTCTGGCAGTAATAATAATAATAATAATAATAATAATAATAATAATAATAATAATAATAAAAATAGTAATGATGATGATACTACTACTACTACTACTACTACTACTACTACTACGACGACGACGACGACGACGACTACTACTACTACTACTACTACTACTACTACTACTACTACTACTACTACTACTAATAATAATAATGATAATAATAATAATAATAACAATAATAATAATATATAAAAAGAAAATATTCTCAAACATTTTAATTAATGACACCCACAATAGTTAAATAAGGATCTATCTGTAACAGTATAATTTCGCACTGTTATTTCATTCATTGTAGGATTTTTTTGTGATAGATGATAACATTATCAACTCAATTGTTAATCGTTAATCGTACTCCAACAAATCGTTGTCTGCATTCAGTTCCGTGTCGTTCTCATTGCTTGGTGAAGGTGGTAAACTTGTAGGAATCTGTCTCTCCTGGTGAGAAACTAGTTCCTTGATGGAGTATTTTACTGTATCGATGAAAGTCAACAATTGTTTAAGACTTGCCAACTTTCCAGCTTTCAAGAGAATATGTGCATAATATTTTTGTTGGAGTGTTGTTAGATTGAGGTCGAACAGATGCTGGGAGAAGCCTCTTCTACCTGGCATTAACCTGACTGGAGTGAGTGGGACATCACCGTATGTCATCACAATAAAGTACCCTTCCTTGTATGACTGGCTGAAGACAAACTGTCTGGTTTCCTAGAGGGGAAATTGTAAAGTCGCGAATCCCATGTTAAATTGCTTATATTCAACTTGTATCTCCTCCCTTATTTACTTACCAATTTCTTTCAATCAAAAAGCATTCTAATCAGGAAGGATAGGAGGATAAATCCTACCCTCTTGTTTTGATACAATAGTAAAAAAAAAGTATTTTTTAAAGTTTGATGAAAAAATGAAAAAAAAAAGTTTTAAAAAATATTTGCCAAGAATAAAAATTAACCTCAAACAACAATTCAGAGGGTAGGAATGATTCTTCTCTCATACTTCCATAAGCTGCAATAGCCCAAATTTGTGTAACAGGAATAGCAATGGAGGAGATAATTTTTATATGGCAAAATCCTCCATTTTGAGAAATCAAGTGATAAAGATGAAGGAGTTAGTGTACTCCACCTATTGCAGCTAGGGATTTGAAATTCACTGGACGTATACTTTAGGATATATGGAAAAAGCAGTCAGAGTTTTTATTAATTACTCCGATTGGTTTTGTACATAAACCATGATTCATGATTTCACGCTTGAATTAGTGCTGGGGGGGGGGGGTCGGTACAAGAATTTTGATTATATTTTGCCGTATTTCTAAGCAAAAACCAGTGTTCCATTGTTAAAAAAAAAAAAAAAAATTAATGCAAGAGATATCTGATGCAGATACATTGATTATTTGTTGGATTTACGAAGAAAAAAAAATCATATATATATATATATATATATATATATATATATATATATATATATATATATATATATATATATATATATATATATATATTTCTGCATTTTTCCGCTTCGCGCCGCGATACAGGTATGATACTCTTTTTCTCCATACTTTTCCTTAAAATATCCTTTTTTCTTTAGTTACATGTGAAAATCTACGGTTCTTTCTCTACCTACAACACCAAAGAGCGAGAATTTTACCAATAACTAATATATATATATATATATATATATATATATATATATATATATATATATATATATATATATATATATATATATATATATATATATATATATATATATATGTTACAGTCAATACCTGAATCCAGACAATTTGTAAAGTGACTTATTTTTTCAGGCAATTTGTGAACTGCCTGGTTAGGTTAGGTTAGGTTAGGTTAGGTTAGGTTAGGTTAGGTTAGGCAGTTCACAAATTGCCTGAAAAAATAACTTTGCACTTTACAAATTGTCTGGATTCAGGTATTGACTGTAACATATATATATATATATATATATATATATATATATATATATATATATATATATATATATATATATATATATATATATATATATATATATATATATATATATATATATATATATATATATATATATATATATATATATATATATATATATATATATATATATATATATATATATATATATATATATATATATATATATATATATATATATATATATATATAATTGTAGACGCCATCACGTCTATAAGAGATCAGGATGACAAACGACCCAGTCGTTTACTCGCTTTAATGCGGTTAACCTGTAGTGACAATTATTTTGACATCAGCACGAGGAGTATTGAAATACAATAAAACATTCGCCTGCACTTAAGGCACATAAACATCATAAAGAGAAAACATTCCATCATAATAAAGTGCAATATAACAACCAAAATACATAATGGTTTACGCTTTAAAAAGTATTCAGAATAATTGATACGCAAATGCAATACATGTATAATAATTTTCAGTGTATTTTGACATGTAGTAGTTACTGCTAATTAACCACAATGCAACACTTACGACTATGAGGGTCGGCGTTTGAGGGTCTAGGGTTTATGGAGAAAACAGAGCGAGTCGCAAGACCTCTCTCTCTCTCTCTGAAGACTGGGCACAATCTGCCTCCTTCTGAGGCCGCTGGGCTAGATATGCGACCCCGGTTGATACATATCTCTTTAGAGATCTCTCTGTGCCTTATCTACCGTTCGCGGCCATATCATCAACTTTACCAAGTAAAACACAATCCTCACTACCTCTCAACAGCTAAGCTCTCCACAGCTAGTTCCTCTCACACAACTTCACTACTGCAATTAACTACTATATTGAATGCAGTTTCCTTAATTTCTACTCTTTCCTTAGTGTTACACATGCTTCATATTAGTCTCTCGCCTCACAGGACCTTGTGAGGTGACACAACTGGCGACTACAATAATATATATATATATATATATATATATATATATATATATATATATATATATATATATATATATATATATATATATATATATATATATATAAGCGCCATGTGATGCTTTGTTAATTTATTGTACTGGAGGTGACTGAAATGAGCTATGTACTACTCGGTCTTTGTATTCAGAAGCGGTCAAACCTGTGAATTATCCAATCATCACCAAAACCGAGAGAGAGAGAGAGAGAGAGAGAGAGAGAGAGAGAGAGAGAGAGAGAGAGAGAGAGAGAGAGAGAAAATCCTTAGTATGTTAGTGAATAAGGAAGAAGGGATCTGCTTTAACAGTAACAGGTCGTCATATTGTGAGTTTGCTGTGTCAAGTGCAGGTGGTGTCTCACTACTGATACACCTTGGTGACAGATGACCGCACCAAAAAACCCTGCTGGCTGAGGAGTCCGTCGGTAGGGAGAGTAACACATTGTGAAGACCTCTGCAGTGCCGAGATTGCCTTGTTCTCACGCCTCGAGGACACGTCATATAGACAGGCTTTGAAGGATCCGCCAACAAATCATATAGCACCATCTTATCTATATCATAGATATGTTCGTTTTTTGCAGTGGATACACATACCGAACCATTTATGCAAGCTGCTACCTGCGGAATCCAGTCTTCCCAATCATCATGTAAACTATAAACAATATATCGGAGAGCCTCAAGAATATTTTAATTTGCCCTCTCCACAAGTCCAATTCAACTTGGGTGATAAACTACAGTGAATATCTGTTGGATATTATACTTATAACATATCTCTGTTGGCAAAGTATTTTGAAATTGTGTGCCATTATCACTCAGAACAAAAGGTGTGTAACCGCACCAGCTCTCAGGTGATCTGCTGTACTGATCACACCCATCATTTTTGGGTCGAGGAAAGGCAGTTCCTTCTCTCTAACATTTATTGATGAGGTAGGCATGGCCGTAAGAACTGCGAACAAGTTCTCGGTCTCAATTTCCTATAAAATAACATTATACAATGATACTAAACACTTTCAACATATTACAGTATTCATTAACAATACATGCAATCAACTTGGCACTATGACAATCAGTTTTTACTACAAAATTAAAGTGCGTTTATGTGCGCAACGATTTAACCTGCTCTCGTGCCCATGCTCTTGAGTCTTCTGAGTTTTCCACCATCTGGCTACGACTACAGAGTCACTCTCAAACTAAATTTATCTGTGCTGTATACCTTTCACCTAACTCCTCTGACTATAAGAAATTCTTTGACTACTTAACTTCCAAAATGGAGCACATTCTGACCCTCTTCCCTTTTGCAGAGATCTCCATTCTTGGAGACTTCAATGTTCACCACCAGCTTTGGCTTTCCTCTCCCTTCACTGACCATCCTGGTGAACTAGCCTTCAACTTTGCTATCCTCCACGACCTAGAGCAATTGGTGCAACACCTTACTTGTAATCCTGACCGTCTTGGAGATACGCTCAACATTCTTGACCTTTTCCTGACCTCTAATCCTTTTGCTTATGCTGTCACCCTTTCTTCTCCGTTGGACTCCTCCGATCACAATCTCATATCTTTATCTTGTCCTATAGCTCCAGTACCTCATCAGGATCCCCCTAAGTGAAGGTGACTCTGGCGTTTTGCCTCTGCTAGTTGGGGGGATCTGAGGAGGTATTTTGGTGATTTTCCTTGGAATGACTACTGCTTCCGTGTCAGAGACCCGTCTTTGTGTGCTGAGCGCATAACAGAGGTGATAGTGTCTGGCATGGAGGCATACATTCCTCACTCTTTTTCTCGTCCTAAACCTTCTAAACCTTGGTTTAACACAGCTTGTTCTCGTGCAATACATGATAGAGAGGTGGCCCACAAAAGGTACTTAAGCCTTCCATCACCAGAATCTCATGCACTTTATATTTCTGCCCGGAACCATGCCAAATCTGTTCTCCAACAAGCCAAAAACTCCTTCATTAACAGAAAATGTCAAAACCTTTCAAGATCTAACTCCCTTCGTGACTTCTGGCATCTAGCCAAAAATATCTCTTATAACTTTGCTTCTTCTTCTTTCCCTCCTCTATTTCAACCAGATGGCACCACTGCTATCACATCTATTTCTAAAGCTGAACTATTCGCTCAAACCTTTGCTAAAAACTCTACCTTGGACGATTCTGGGCTTGTTCCTCCCTCTCCTCCACCCTCTGACTACTTCATGCCACGTATTAAAATTCTTCGCAATGATGTTTTCCATGCCCTCGCTGGCCTAAACCCTCGGAAGGCTTATGGACCTGATGGGGTCCCTTTTATTGTTCTCCGAAACTGTGCCTCCGTGCTTGCACCTTGCCTAATCAAACTCTTTCAGCTCTGTCTGTCAACATCTACCTTTCCTTCTTGCTGGAAGTTTGCCTACATTCAACCTGTTCCTAAAAAGGGTGACCGTTCTAATCCCTCAAACTACCATCCTATTGCTTTAATTTCCTGTCTATCTAAAGTTTTTGAATCTATCCTCAACAGGAAGATTCTTAAACATCTATCACTTCACAACCTTCTATCATATCGCCAGTATGGGTTCCGTCAAGGCCGCTCTACTGGTGATCTGGCTTTCCTTACTGAATCTTGGTCATCCTCTTTTAGAGATTTTGGTGAAACTTTTGCTGTTGCCTTGGGCATATCTGTAGTGCTGGAAAAATAATTATGTATATTTCTACTTTTTTTTTTTTTTTTTTTTTTTTAGGCTAAGGCCCATGTAATGTGCGGGGATGACCAGAGTCTCAGTACCATGTGACTAACCCCCCCCCTTCCCCTCCTCTCCTCAGTGTCCTTTTGTCCTTGCTTTTTCCCCCCCCCCTCTCAGCGTCACTGTGTTGACCACTTCTATAATAAATTTACCCCGTGAATAAACGTAATTTCTCCTGCTTGGCCAGGTTATAGAGGCGAATTTTTCACTTAATCCCAGAGAATGGGGAGCCCTTAA
This sequence comes from Scylla paramamosain, assembly GCF_035594125.1. Lineage (NCBI taxonomy): Eukaryota > Metazoa > Arthropoda > Malacostraca > Decapoda > Portunidae > Scylla > Scylla paramamosain. The sequence goes on along the minus strand of NC_087158.1, from coordinate 3,468,204 downwards.
TACGATAAAATTAATTCTATAATGGTAAGGTCTTAAACCAGCTCAAACAAATCCCAGATAATTACGCCGCGCAAATGAGGTTGACGAATCTGATAAGTCTTCTTTGCTTCGCCGTCCTCTTACCCCTGTTGCTACACAAGCCGGGAAGAGATACCAGACTTTGACTAATTCCCCAATTGATTTCAAAAGTCCATTGAATTAAACTTCTTAAAATAACAACTATAAAGTAAACTAACTTAATTATTCATATTTTTCATCCCTGAACTCACAACCTAGTCGCCCCCCCCACTAAAAACAAAATTATAACTCTTAATAAATTTCCCCATTGGAAACCTTTATCCTTAGTTTCCCGCCGATTTCCTCACAAGCAAAGCCAGACTCTCTTGGATTCTCCTCAGGTGAGCATGCAGTCTGATAATCTCCTCCTCCATTCCTGTAATATTAAGTAAGTGTTTGTTTAACAATAATTTTACTAAAGCCAGACTCTCTTGGATTCTCCTCAGATATTCCTGTTGATAAACTATTTCTGAGTGGATAGATATTCGCATTTTTTCGTTCTTTTTTTGTTGGTTTTCTCCATGTGACTAGTGAAACCACCTGGTTCGAGATCACCGTGTGAGACTGTCCTCAGGTCTATACATACTTTTTGGTTATATTTGTTGTTTATTTATTTATTCTCTGGTCTCCCCCGCAACTCAGTAGTCGCGAAAATATCTCCATCGTAGTTTTTTATGTAACTGAAGAGTACGCTACCATTTATTTTGTATTTCTGAATTATGTAACTGAAGAGTACGCTACCATTTATTTTGTATTTCTGAATTCCTTTCTTTTTATTATTATTATTTCGGATTATTCCATTATTTATTAAAAATCTATAAAAGTGTCAGTATTTGTATTTCTTTTAATCCAGTGTTAGGATCTGTATCATCGTCTGCCACAAGGGAACTCACACCCCTTAGAGGGCACTAAATATCAAAAGCTTTTTGATAGAGTCTGGCACAAAGCTTTGATTTCCAAACTACCCTCCTATGGCTTCTATCCTTCTCTCTGTAACTTCATCTCAAGTTTCCTTTCTGACCGTTCTATTGCTGCTGTGGTAGATGGTCACTGTTCTTCTTCTAAGTCTATTAACAGTGGTGTTCCTCAGGGTTCTGTCCTGTCACCCACTCTCTTCTTATTATTCATTAATGATCTTCTAAACCAAACTTCTTGTCCTATCCACTCCTACGCTGATGATACCACCCTGCACTTTTCCACGTCTTTTCATAGACGTCCAACCCTTCAGGAGGTAAACATATCACGCAGGGAAGCCACAGAATGCTTGACTTCTGATCTTTCTAAAATTTCTGATTGGGGCAGAACAAACTTGGTATTGTTCAATGCCTCAAAAACTCAATTCCTCCATCTATCAACTCGACACAACCTTCCAGACAACTGTCCCCTCTTCTTCAATGACACTCAACTGTCCCCCTCTTCTACACTGAACATCCTCGGTCTGTTCTTTACTTATAATCTGAACTGGAAACTTCACATCTCATCTCTAGCTAAAACAGCTTCTATGACGTTAGGCGTTCTGAGACGTCTCCTTCAGTTTTTCTCACCACCCCAGCTGCTAACTCTGTACAAGGGCCTTATCCGTCCATGTATGGAGTATGCTTCACATGTCTGGGGAGGTTCCACTCATACTGCTCTTCTAGACAGGGTGGAATCAAAGGTTTTCATTTCATCAACTCCTCTCCTCTAACTGACTATCTTCAGCCTCTCTCTCACCGCCACAATGTTGTATCTCTAGCTGTCTTCTACCGCTATTTTCATGCTAACTGCTCTTTTGATCTTGCTAACTGCATGCCTCCCCTCCTTCCGCGGCCTCGCTGCACAAGACTTTCTTCTTTCTCTCACCCCTATTCTGTCCACCTCTCTAATGCAAGAGTTAACCAGTATTCTCAATCATTCATCCCTTTCTCTGGTAAACTCTGGAACTCCCTGCCTGCTTCTGTATTTCCACCTTCCTATGACTTGAATTCCTTCAAGAAGGAGGTTTCAAGACACTTATACATCAATTTTTGACCACTGCTTTGACCCTTTTATGGGACTTGTATTTCAGTGGGCATATTTTTTTTTATTGGATTTTTGTTGCCCTTGGCCAGTGTCCATCCTACATAAAAAAAAAAAAATTACCTCAGTCACCTTCTTACCTGTCTGAGCGCGACTTGGCCGTGAGTGACGCCTGCAGGCGACCAGTGGGTTGACCACACTCTAATAACAAGTGAGCATCGGCTTTGGTGCTTAATATAGCATTGAATACTGATACTTACACATATTACACGTCTTCATGCAAATAGAAAACTATGGACATTTCACTTATGATTACCAAGGAGTAATGACGTGAGGTACATACGTTTTACATACAGTAACATGGCTCCCCCTAAATTGTGTAACAATTTACCTTAAATTAACATTAGTATGTGCCTTAAAAAAAAAAAATAGGATTAGCACATAATATGTTTGTTACACTGGCTCCATGGCGGGGAGGCTCCAGTCTATTATTGTGCATTACCTTCTAACAGCAATACTAGACTATGTACTGGCCTCTCTATGATGGTCCTGTTTGCCTTTGCACATCTTCCCTGTTTGTCGAGATTACAGTCTGAAACCAGTGTCCCTGCCTTGATTTGTTCTTTTGTGGTGAAGGCATATTATCAGCTGGATTATGTGTGATGTTTTGGGAAGGATGACTGGATGCTTGGTTTCATGTCAGGTTAGAAAGCTTTAATCTTCCTCCTACCCTCATGATACCATTTTTATCAATGAAGGGATCTAACTTATAGAGGGAACTGGTCTTGTCTAACACTTTTGCTTCTTTGCCATTGTCCCCTTTAATTTAAAAAAAAATTATGGCTAGCAGCTGATTTCAGTGCATTTATCTCCTTTTGGAATGCCTCTGCTTGCAGTTGTTTTATAATTCAATTTTGAGCTTCTGACACTTCTGCTACATTTACTAGTTCATATGTGTCTCCTTTTACTTTAGTACTGCCTTTTCATTTGAAACTGTTCAGAAGCTTGAGGCATTCAGCAACTGCCCTCTTTGCTTTAAACCAATCAGAAATATACTCAAGTCTTTCTAGTATATCTATGGGCTGTTGTGTACCTACAGCATGGCATGCAACTTTCTTCACTTCAGGGTCATTTTCATTTATGACCATGTACTAAGAATGGCTATGTCGCCAAAGGAATTCTGGGCCATTCCACCAGACCTTGCTATTACACAATTCATCTGCTGTCATGCCTCTAGATGCATGATCTGCTGGTTTATACTGTGTCTACAAATTTCCACTGATCTGGTGAAGTGTGATCTCTAATTGTTTCTACTCTATTTGCAACATATACATGGAATCTCTTTGCTTCATTTGCAATGTAACCAAGGACTACTTTGCTGTCTGTCCAAAATACTTCTTCCACATTATTATACTCAAGTTCTCCCTTTAAGAGTTCATGGATTCTAACTGATACCACTGCTGCTGATAGTTCTAGTCCGGGAATTGTCATAGTTTTTAGAGGTGTGACACGTGACTTTGCCATTACTAATGCACAATGAATTTGGCCAGTGTTGCTAATTAATCTAATAAATAAGCACTGGCCATGTCCCTCTTGGCAGGCATCTGAAAAGTGATGGAGTTCAACCTTTTCTACTTCCCCAAAGTCATCAGGCTCGTAACATCTAGGTACCTTTAGCTGGTCTAGTTTGTGCAGCTCATCTTTCCATTTTATCCATTTAGGTTTGACATACTCTGACACCTCATCATCCCATTCAACTGCATTCTTACACAATTCTTGTAAAATTTGCTTTCCAGTCAGTATGAGAGGTGACACTAGACATAATGGATTATATATAGAGCTCACTGTTGACAGAATGCCTCTCCTGGTGAGTGGCTTGTCTTTCAGCTTTATTCTGAATTGAAATGTGTCAGATTCTATGCACCACTCAACTCCCAAAATTCTTTCTATAGGCAGTATGTCTTCATTCTTACTAAAATCCAAACTTTTAACTCCATCTGCTCTCTCATGAGGAGAGGTTGCTGCTAATGCATCTTTGTTGTTTGACAAGAACTTATGAAGGTTAAAACCTCCCTTGTAACATAATTGTTTGCTTTGCTGAATAAGAGTGACAGCTTCATCCATTGTAGCTACTGACTTCAAACCATCATCAACATAAAAGTTGTTTCTTACAAACTTGGCTGCATCAGATCCACACCCATAGTCATCTGCAGCTTTCTTAAGTGCAAAGTTATCTACACTTGGAGATGATGTAGCTCCAAACAGGTGAGCTGTCATCCTGTATTCAGCTATCTCATTATTAAGGTCACCATTTTTCCACCAAAGGAATCTTAACATGTCTCTGTGTTCTGGGTTGACCTTCACTTGATGGTACATTGCTTCTATATCACATACAAGTGCAATGCTTTCTTGCCTAAACCTACACAACACTCCAATAAGTTTGTTGGTAAGGTCTGGGCCTTGTAACAAGTGACTGTTTAATGACTGATTCCTGTAGTTTGCACTACAGTCAAATACAACTCTCAACTTCTTTGGCTTTCTCAGATGATAGACTCCATGATGTACCAGATCTTACCATCATTCCTGAATAAATCCTTTGTTGGTAATCATATCATCCATAAACACCCTGTAATCACCTTTGTGTTGATTATCCTTCTCAAGTTTAGCTTTTAACTTCTTGAGTCTGCTCTGCTAATAGTTTGTTGTTTGGAAGCTTGACATTATCATCTTTAAGAGGAAGGGGCAAATCATAATGACCATCCTTCAGCTGATGTACTCCTTCTTTCATCTTACTCATAAACCTTTTATCTTCATATGATAATGGAGTGTCAGATGACTTTCTATCACTAAAGTCAAGTTCAAACATATCTCTCACTTGAGAAGGATTAATCATCTCTTTGGTTTTAGTAGGAACCACTAAGAAATTAACCCTCTTTTCTTCATTGATTTCTACTTCTTGTGTCACTGTTCTGTTGACTACCACTGTATCCTCCACTGGACTTGAATGGGGTGAGATTTTACCAATGATCCCCTAACCTAGCTCTGTCCTACGAGCATAGGGATGCTTCTTACTATCACCTGCTATTTGCCCTTCTGCCATAATGGCTTCTGCACAATCAAGACCAATGAGGAGTCCTATGTCAACTTTTGGGTCATATTTCATTAGTTTATCAGAGATTGCCTTTAAGTGGGGCCAGTCACAAGCAGTCTCAGGCCTTGGTATCTGACTCCATCCAGCTGAAATGTTTTCTGTTGAATATGCTGAAGAGATTAGTATTCCCACTTCTTCATAACAACCTCTCACTTTAAGTCCATGAATTCTGGTAGAATCAGTGATTTGTTTTCCATTTATTGTGTGGATATTAAGTGACACTGATGGTCCGCTAACTCCCAATTTATTCAGAGTGCTTTCCTTGATGAATGAAGCATCAGGCTGGTCATCCAGCAGGGCATATACTAAAACTTTATTCTCTTTATTACTAACATGATGTAACTATGCAGGAACTATCATGGTGTGCATGTCATGTGTCACTGATTCTGTCATTTTGACTTTATTTTCTACTACTGTTGTGGGTTTATCACTTTTAGGCTGAGTTGCTTGTTCTAGCACTCTTTGGCTCTCATTTCTTGTCATTTCATCATTGTGAAGAGCTGTGGGATGGTATCTCTGACATACTTTACAAACTTTCTTTCTACGATCCTTTCCCTTGTGACCCATTTTTAAACACCCTGTACATAACCATCTTTCTTTAGCAAATGTGTACCTGGTATTACCGTCAAGTTTGGCAAATTCCTTGCAATCATCTAAATCATGATCCTTTGTACAGTAGTGACAGAACCGTCCTTTCCTTTCCTGCTCCTTGGGATACTGTTTGTTGGCTTGCACACTTACTTTACTTTGGCATGAGCATACTGGTTTTTCCACAATTGATTTAATTATGAAAGACCTATTCCCTCTATTTTTTGTCATGGTGTTTGATTCCCTTGGTTTCCAATTGGCTGCTTTTGTTTGAGTTTTGATCCAATCATTTACTTCCCTATTTACTGAATCCCAGGAAACAAAGGGATTGCTTGCTCCTTTTGCTTCCTTCTGGATAAATTCACATAACATTTCAAAGGGTGGGTGGTGCTCTTCATCACTACTAGGAGTGTTGCTATTACTGTTAGTATCAGGATATGTCATTTCTTGCTTTCTCCGGTCATGAACAATATGATCAGAGAGTTTTGCTAGCACCTTTCTCTGCTCTCTAGGGTCGTTTCATTGCAGCTAGACAGCACTTCAAAAAATCTGAGAATGCTGTTTATGCTGGACCATTATGCAGAGAGATTGGTAGCCAGTTCATTAACTTTTTTGTGTAAGCATCAGCTATGATACTTTTGTTTCCAAATCTATCCCTAAGAATTTTCTTTGCTTGCCCATAGTCAGCATCGGAGTTAAAGTGCATTAACATTTTAATAGCATCCTTTGCCTCACCAGTTGTATACCTGTTTAAGTAGGCAAGTCTCTCTCTGCTAATAGAAGTTCTAGATTCTATGTAAGTTTCAAAGTTTTTTAACCAAATTGGAAACTCCATGGGCTCTCCATCAAAAATGTTAGGTTCTATTGGAGGGAGGCTCCACTTGGGATCAGGTGTGTTAATTGCAAAAGTTCCCCCAGGATGGGAAAAAGATTGATGATTCTGTCTCACATTATTAGGCATGTTGACATCATGAGTGTGTCTACGAGAACTTAGTACAAAACTTTGAGCTGTAGGGTTGAGATTTATTGCTTGAGGTTCACTAACTATTTTTCTATCTACTTCATTTGTCATCAATTCATTATCTGTATTGCAGGGTGTAGGTTCCTGTAGGTCATGGAATGTAACATATTTGTGAGGCATGGCATTGTCACTTCGTTGATTTGCAATTGCTTGTGCTTTCATTTAATTTTGTGACTATGTATTGTTGAAGATTACTTTGCTTCCCTACACTTTCATCATCACCAGGAAGAATTTTTACTTCTTCTTCAACTAAGCTAAGAGCATTAAGTTCTGCACTAGTGATTGCTAAATATCTCTCTTTCTTCTTGTTTGAGAACATTGCTTCTGCCTCTGCTTTTGTCTTAGCTAACATAACTTCTGCCTCTGCTAAACTATCATGATATTCCATTTCCTTTTTAAGTCTGGCTACCAACTGTCAAGACTCCTATAATTGTCAAGCTTCACAGTCGCCAAAAAAAAGATGAATTGTTAAGTGCATGTGTCACAGTCAAACCAAACATTTTTATCAATGAATCTCTCACCCCAAAGCGACGTTCTATTTTTAAGACAATATGGAACATAAGAAAACAACACAGAGATTTGTTTCAACAGTGCTACACTCGTGATGGGAAAATCTGTGTAAAACTCAGGTGTTCTAATCAAAAGCACACAATAACCTCAGAATGGGACCTTAACAATTTCCTAGACAAATTCCCTGCTCTTAGGAACAATGCTCAACCATCCAGTTAAAGTTGTTACTACTGCAGTTTCATTCCTTATCTGTATGCCTTAAGAATAAGAACATGCTATTTATCCCGACAAATGTCAATGCTGGACCTCACTACTTGACCAAAGAAGTGAATAACCTATGACATATATATTTTACACCAGGGTCTTCAGTATTAAAAGAGAATCAACTTATACTAATGTAGACCTCAAGGGAGTATATTATGGTCCAGCACCAGACACTTCTTTATTCCTACTACTTAGCAATATTCTTCATGTGCAATATGTATCCATTACCTTTCCCCATACTTTATTACTACAAAATCATGTACTACTACTTCTTAAAACCTGTACCTGGCTCTACCACTAGTTTTCTATCACTGTCTACATTGTATGAATTTATGAGATAACTAAATAATTTATCACATTTTGTCAACCATGAACATTTACCATTCAATTTCATGCTAACATTGCTAATGCATATACTACCCATATATTACTTAGTCACCAACACACCTCTATCCATTGATGTAGCCGTACTGTGATACATTATTACAACTACTATGCATACCTTAAAATGCCAGAAAACCTCTTTTATTTTTATAACCAATCCCATCACCATTTTTTAATCATTCACATCCTTTTCATCTATTCATGGAAAATCTTTATGCATCCCTTTATGACGATATTATCACTGACAACTCTGAAAACCCAAATGACACTAGTTTGGACATAATTAGAACCGTAAATGGACATACAGACCTAACAAGCATATCAAATTATTACAGTATTGAAGAATATAACCAACAGACACAGACTACATCAAATATACCTAAGTCTTCCCTTAGCATCCTTCACCTTAACATTAGATCCCTTCAAAAAAACTATGATAACTTAACATCTTTTTTAAACTGTGAGCATCCAACCTCATGTCATTGCACTTACAGAAACCTGGCTTAAAGACACTAACCAACATCACTACCATCTTGATGGTTACTCTACATATCACTCTTTGAGAATGAACAAGGAACACGGAGAAGTAAGTTTACTGATTAACTCTGATATCCATTCTGAACCCATTCATCAACATACATTTTTAAATGAAACCATGGAAATTTGTTCTGTGCAATTAAACCTTCGAACTAACTTAATAATCTCCGTCATCTATAGACCACATAGTAAACATGTTGCAGTGGAAGAGTTCTCACTTGCACTAAATGACATCTTAACTCAGAACACATTCACAAAAAACAACACCATTCTTCTTGGTGATCTCAATATCAATCTTCTAGAACACACTTCCCATCAACCAACCAATAATTTCCTTAATACCATGCAAGCTCTTAACTATTTCCCACATATATCTCGTCCCACCAGATTTCCTGATAATCCTACGCTAGGCCAACCCTCACTTCTTGATCATATATGGACGAATTACACACCATTATCAATCTCAGGCATTATTCACCATCCAATATCCGACCACCTCCCAATCTTTCTGAACATATCCTTAATGTCCAACTTGTCTACTAAACATAAAATAACTTTTAGAATTTCTAATGCACACAATCATAACTTGTTCACATCTGATCTAGCTTCAATAAGCTGGAATGACATTCTCACTTCTAATAATATAGATGAAAACTTTGAAACCTTTAATAGAACGCTTCATAATTTGTATGATATACATTTTCCAAAAGTTACTAAATTTGTGTCATCCAAAAGACTCAGTAATCCTTGGTTAACGCCAAATATACTAGCCTCCATTAAACATAAAAGTAATCTATTCAAAATGTACAAACTAGGGACCATTGACCATAATACATATACACAATACCGTAATCGAGTGACTCGGATAATAAGGACAGCCAAAACAAATTACTACATGAACATTTTTAACAGTTTTAGGCATAACACAAAGAAAATTTGGCAGACTATTAATGAGCTATCTGGCAAGCATTTACCAAAAACTAACATATCGAATATATGTCTCAACAACACAACACATAATAATCCACAACAAATAGCCGAGGTCCTTAATGAACACTTCAGTGAAATGGCAGCTAAACTTAATAATAATCTCCCACCAGCAAATAGAAGTGCATCTGACCTTCTGCGAGGTAACTACCCAAATTCTATGTCTATCCCACCAGTTTCCCCACAGGACATTATAAATATTATAAAGAAACTAAAAAATAAGATGTCAAATGTTGTAGAAATTCCTATTTCTTTATTAAAACGAAATTGTACACTGATTGCCTACCCCATTTCATTACTTTTCAACCAATCACTCAACTCCGGTATATTTCCCGCTACCCTAAAAAATGCCAACATTACTCCTATCCATAAATCTGGTCCCACAAATGACCCAAATAATTACCGCCCTATCTCTACGCTATCTGCATTCTCTAAAATATTTGAAAGCCTAATGAAAAATGGATTATTGTCATACCTGCAAAAATACAAAATACTAAGCGACTCTCAGTACGGGTTCAGACCAGGCTTAAATACTTACCATGCCCTCAATAAATTCTCCTCTCACATTTACTCATCTCTTGATAATAAATTATCTGTATTATCTATCTTTGTAGACTTCTCCAAAGCTTTTGATACAGTTAACCACAACATTCTTCTCAAAAAACTTCACCATTATGGCATTCGAGGCCCTATCCACTCCTGGTTTAAAACTTACCTAACTGATAGATCTTGAAGGCTACAAATCATCTGTCAGAAAAATCACTACAGGTGTCCCACAAGGAAGTGTCCTGGGACCCATGCTGTTCCTTATATATATCAACGATGTTGTTCAAACATTTGACCATGCACATACCATTCTTTTTGCTGATGACATGACCCTCTATTTCACTGGCCATACTAATGATACCTTATTCCACTCAGCTAATGCAGACCTTAACAAATTAAATGAATGGTGTTTGAGTAACCGACTTACCATAAACAGCGATAAAACCTACTTCATGCTATTCTCCAACAAGAATGATAATAACTTGCCAGAATTAATAATAAGAAACAGTCAAATAGCTAGAACTAGTAAACTTAAATTCTTAGGAGTAACCTATGATGAAAACCATACATTTAAATTTCACACAACTAACATTTCCCAGAAACTGTCACGTTGTACTGCCATGCTCTATAAAATAAGGGATTTTATGCCTACCGAGATCCTTAGAACAATGTACTATGCCCACATATACCCACACCTACAATATTGTAATCCAATATGGGCTAACACTCAAGCTACACACCTAAATTGCATTAACCTCATTCATAAAAAAATAATACGGATTATCACAAAAAGTTCATATCTTGAACACACAGCTCCACTCTTTAAAGGCATGAAAATTCTAAAACTCGAAGACATAACAAAACTTTCCATTGCAACATCTATGTACAAAAAACAAATTAATGTCTCTCTTCCACCACATGAATACACAACACGACAAAGACAACGCCTTTGTCTACCTACCCATCGCCTTAGTATCTTCTGCCGCTCGACTTCCTACCTAGGCCCCTCAATATGGAATTCACTACCCTCGCAATACAAAAATGTCCACTCTATTCACAAATTCAAAAGCAAACTAAAGAGTCATTTTCTGGATGCATACTAATCAGTCACTTCCTACACTCATACCTTATATTACTTCCCCCCTGATATTACAAAACTAACCCTACAAAACTTTATCATCTTTCCTGTACTTTATTTTTAAACACATCTATATGATTTCAGTCTCATATATGTATCAATTTATATCACCTAACCCTATGTGTCATCCCATCCATCTTCATACTCAAATTTATAACAATATAGATATATATTATTCTGTATAAACCTTATCATATTATGTTTTTATTTATCTTCATGATAGATTTTTCGATTTTAAGTTGTCTATTGTGTTTACTTTAAGTAATGTACTTTTAAATTTTTCATTTGCCTGAAAAGCATCAAGCTTATACATAGGCTGGCCAATAATGTATACCTATCCAATAATGAAATGTATAAACCTAGGCTATAATAAAGTGTTTAAAGTGTTTAAAGTGTTTAAAGTGTTTAATGAACATGATGTAGGTGAGACGCTGGAATGTCTAGACCGTTTGCTAGAACAAATTGATGCTTTGTCACTCTTTAACTTTTCTTTTACATTCTATACTTTCTAATATTTCATGGTGAACTCGTTGGTTGTGTTCCAGCTCTTCATTTAGCTCTTCTGACCTTTCTGGCTCTAGTTCCACCAGTTTTGTGTATTCCACATAATACTGATGAAATGCCTCTATTACTTCATTTGACATGGGCTCTAATTCAAAGGGGCTAATTACAATGTTTAGTCCTTTCCTAATTTTGCTGGTAACACTGCTCCATTTACACTTACAGGACTCGGCTCTTCCTTTGGTTACACTGACTTGATATTCCCTTCCTTTGTCAGTCAGCACTTGCTCCCTGACACTAACTTCATTATAAGCTTGACCCTTGTCCACTTGCTCATCCTCACCTTCCCTAAGGCCATCTATGGCATTAATTTCCTCAGTATCAGACATATTTAACAACTTAACTGTGTCAATACTTGCTCATCCTCACCTTCCCTAAGGCCATCTATGGCATTAATTTCCTCAGTATCAGACATATCTAACAACTTAACTGTGTCAATACTGAGACACTGAAAAAGCAATTAAAATTACCACTCTAATACTAGCTAATTGTGGGTAATTTTCATTCACTTAAGCTACTCAATTCAGTACACATACATACTATTATACTTTTTTGCCTATGACTATCGGTTATACAAAATGGTGGCAAGGCACTGTGGGTAGAAGGGAGTAGTTGTCGTCAAGGGTAGGGCTGACCACGGGGTCTCAGAGGTCAACCTATATAGGCTTACATCAGCATCCCCTCATCCTGTGACTCTCTCTTGCTACGGTCTCATGTGGAGCCAATTTCTTGCTTGTAGGTCGAGTTCTTACTGTAGCCGCATCGGCAAGTCTTCATTACCTCTCAGGTGATCTGTTTTACTGATCACACCTATCATCATAGGGTCGAGGAAAGGCAGTTCTCTCTCTCTGACATTTATTGATGAGATAGGCATGACCGTAAGAATTGCGAACAAGTTCTCAGTCTCAGTTTCTTACAAAATAACATTATACACTGATATTAAACACTTTCAACATATTACAGTATTCATTAACAATACATGCAATCAACTTAGCACTATGACAATTAGTTTTTACTACAAAATTAATGTATTTACCTCAGTCACCATCCTGCCAGTCTTTGTCTGAGCGCGACTTGGCCGTGAGTGACGCCTGCAGGTGACCAGTGGGTTAACTACACTCTACTAACAAGTGAGCATTGGCTTTGGTGCTTAATGTAACACTGAATATTGATACTTACACATATTACATGTTTTCATGCAAACAGAAAACTATTGAACATTTCACTTATGATTACCGAGGAATAATGACGTGAGGTACATACGCTTTATGTACAGTAACAACTGACAAGTGAGCATTGGCTTTGGTGCTTAATATAGCACTGAATACTGATACTTACACATATTACACATCTTTATGCAAACAGAAAACTATTGAACATTTCACTTATTATTACCGAGGAATAATGACATGAGGTACATGCGCTTTTATGTACATTAACATGGTGTGGGGAAAGAACAGTAAAGATGAGTGACTAGTGTATGAGCAATTGCAAAAGCTGTCTTAGTTTTGATTGGTACAAAAACTACAAAATGAGAGAAGTGGTCTACACACTAAATAAGAGATACTAGGAGCTTTGATGACTCTTTGGAAGCTGTAAAATGTCATTTGCAACTATATCCCATGGTTGTTTGGGTGGTGGACATGCTATCATGGGTGCTGGGTCCGAAGCTACCCTTTTATGCTTTGCACAGCTGATGCAACGGGCAACATAATCTAATGTGTCTACTCTTGTTCGAGGCCAATAATAAGCACAACGTACATCAGTCAAGGTCTTGTTGCGACCTGGATGTCCACCTGTAGGTTGGTCATGCACAAACTGTAGAATTACCGTCGCGAAAAACCTCTGGAATAACCAACAGATTTTTGGATCCATCCCTTTGGGGTTCTCATCTACATAAGACATTGTCAGATGATAATAAGAATTGTGAGAAAGGCATGTGTAAGGAGGGCAAGGTGGAGAGGTCACCTGATTCTGGAGCATAAATTACTTTTCCCCATGTCTCATGTTTGCATTGCTCACCACTTACACTGCAAGGAAGATTCTTGGATCGTTAAATACCAATGAGCTAGCCTTCCACTGAGATTTCTTTCCTTGAAAAGATTAGTGACAATAATGTGGTCGGTGAAGACTGTGATTGTGTATCCCAGTATTAAATCTCGGAAGTGAGTAAAGGCCCAGACAATAGATAGAGACTCCTGATGCATGACAGAGTAATTTGCTCCCGCTGTGTTGAGAACCCCACTTGCATGTGCAATCACATGGTTCTTATCCCTTTCGGTCTTTGCATCAATAATTCATGTAGCTCTACAGAAGTAGCATCTTTGTCGAGCTCAAAGAGGAGAGAAAAATCAGAAAACACCAAAAGTGGTGTTTTTGTAGATGTCCAACTCTTCTGGAAGTAAACAGCTCAAGCAGGGAATGCCTGACTTCTGATCTCTCTAAATTTCTGACTGAGTAGAGCAAACTTAGTATTGTTCAATGCCTCAAGATTTAATTCCTCCATCTATCAACTCGACAATCTTTTGGATAACTATCCCATCTTCTTCAATGACATTCAACTATCCCTCTCTTTTACACTGAACATCTTTGATCTGTCCTTTACTTATACAATGGTGTACTTGTCTTACAATCATAATCCGTTTCAAAATTGCCATTGGAAGCAAAAATCAGTCCTATTCTCAAAAAAAAAAGAAAAAAAAAATTTATATATATATATATATATATATATATATATATATATATATATATATATATATATATATATATATATATATATATATATATATATATATATATCCCATTCAGCTCTGAAAAAAATATCACAGATTTTTGCAACACTTATGTGAAACATTCTCTTCACTGTGTAGACCATAACCATATAAAGTTTATTTGTGCATTGTGTATCACTGATGAATTATTGCACCCAAAAACTTGTCCCAAATCTGGGATAGTAGCATTTTCACTATACTAAATTTACAGATTTTGTGGAATTTGTCATAGTATTAAAAAGGCAAAATAAAAAATCAACCTGTTTATGGTTTATTGTAACAAATTAATTTCTGCACACAGTAGTGAGAAAATAATGATACATTATTTATCATGAGAAGACAGTTTCAACATTTTGTTGAAATATATTTATCCAGAGAAAAATATAATTGGCCATACAAAAATATTATACCATAATATAACAACTTTCCACTTTATCACAGTAAAGAAATATTTTCCATTGGAAAAGGCACTGTTGTATCCATTATAAACTCAGTGACTACGTCACTAGTAAAACAAAAGGAAGCAACCATTTTATGGCTTGTATGAAAATAAATAATAAAAAGTTAGTCTTTCTTAGACATTTGATAGGAACAATACTTCTCAGTATACACAGCACTTCAGTTACTTATCAGATTTTCAGAGGTAGCATAGTACATTTTAATTTTTAAAGTACCTATGATAAGATAAATTTTACGACGTAGCACAGTACATTTAAATTCAGGCTATACCCTATGAGAATCCAAAACATAATTGCAGACATCTTCAATCCATTTCAAGTGGGTTTTCTGTGCACAAATGTTTTTAGTTCACTATGTCTTGTAAATGGGATCATCAACATTAACCGAGTCAAGCTTCTCTAACTCTAAACATCTGCCTCTCACAGAGTCCAACAAAGGTCTTATCTTTCACATCTTATCCTGTTTTTTTTTTTAGCTTGAGTAGGAAGATTATCCTCAATTACCTTTAAATTGCTTCTAATTACCTGATATTTTCCCTTGATATACAATCAGCAATCAGTTTTATCCTAGCTCTCTCCTGCCAATACATATTCTGTCTAGGAAATTTAAGAACAGACATCAAAACTGTTATGCCTACAGATGCTTTCATCTCTTCTGCAGTTAAACTTATAGGCTTCCCTGTCTCTAACATGTATTTTTTTCTGTGTTTTCACTGTAAGTGCATTCCATATTTCCTCATAAATGTAACCTGAAAAATATTCTGCAAGAGAAACAATGGTGGGTTGTGCAACCTGTTGCCCATTAACATCATTAGTATCCATAAGAAATCTTTTTCTGAAGTGTGAATTTCTGTGAAATAAGTGACATCTGTTTGGTACTGTTCTTTGGCTTGAGATTTGACTTGTTAATGCCTTTACTGCCAAAATCCCATCACTGGCCCCCTCATCAAGAAGCTGTGGTCTACTTGTATTTATAGGATTTGATGAAGACTCAACCTCATCTATTTGTGATTCAACTTCTTTTTCTGTCTCAGTGTATACTGTTGCATTAGGAAAAGGTTCACTTGGCTGAACAGAAACAGTAGGTCAATCATCTTTATCCAACAGACCACCCTCCTCGTCAGATGCATCCAGTAGTCATAGGATCTCCTCACAATCTGCAATTAAAATAATAATAATAAATAAATAAATGAATAAATAAATAAATAAATAAATACATAAACAAATAACAATATCAAGGCATGCCTACAACATATTTATTTATCTCACCAAGAAATGCTTCCTTAGCACTGGCAAGTATGGTCTGTATACACAGTCTTAGTAAAGAACCTTTTCTACTCTTCCCCACTGATGATAGACTTAATGAGAAATGATAAAAAGAGGCTGAAATTTATATAACCTTAAGTTTCTTATAAACTACAAGCTATGGTGGATTTTATAAAATGCTTTAAACAGATCTACACCTTCAAATGACTGTCAGTTGCCATTTTTAAAGATCATGGTTGGATTTAATTAAATTCTTTAATCTACTTACCACCATCGAGTTATTCACAACCAGAAAGGCTACAAGAATTTAATTTTTGTTTTTTGCACATCTGCTTTTAGTTTTAAATGTCCTCCATATTTAAATATCAACATGGCATTTAAATCCCAAGTGATATTTAATTAAAGATCATTCATTAATAACACAGTCACAAACCAACTATTCAATGCATCTGGTGCTCATAACTAATTTAGGTATTTCTCAGCCTAAGGAGCGTAATGTTTTAAAGCACTGCTACGGCATTATCACATGATTTACATTTTAATATAAGTTGTGTACATGCAGTACGCTCATACTAGCCCCTTTAAATTCATTAAAATTGGTATAATCTTATTAACTCTCAATGGAGATTCTTCCAAGAAGGTAATCTGCAGAAGCGCTTAGTACCTCTACAAGCTTACGCATCATTAAGCACCTTTATGTTTCCGGAAAGTAAAATTTGAGTCATAACATTACTGATATCCCAAATTTGGCACACGCTCGACATCCCAATTATTATTGAGAATGCACTGATTTTTTGGATTTCAAGATTTCAGTTACATGTACAACTCACCTGCGTTAACTACGTATCGTTAAAAGCTGAATATCTTAACAGTAACCACAATAAATAAGGCTTACTTACCCATTATATGGAGATTGCCTAAGGAATACCTGAACAAATCGCCCTTCTTCCTCGCCGCCACTCTCATGGTTGTAAACAGGTGGCTTACTCCAACAGAAAATAAACTGCAGGCACTGAAGAAAACGTGGCCGGTGTCTGAATCGAAAACTAATGTATATTTTTTTCGTGACCTTTTTAATTTTGTCCCAAATTTGGGATATTTATACTTAGTTGAAAGGTGAATGGGATATATATATATATATATATATATATATATATATATATATATATATATATATATATATATATATATATATATATATATATATATATATATATATATATATATATATATATATATATATATATATATATATATATATATATATTATAAATCATATACTTCGATTTCTGGAAAATGTAAACAACAAATCCAGTAAACACTTTGCTAAGGTGTTGTTCGTTGATTTTTCAAGTGCTTTCAACACAATACAACCTCATGTGTTAATGGAAAAACTTATAAGTCTTAACGTGAGTCCACCACTTGTTCTATGGATACGCGAGTTTTTGGTAGGTAGGGTGCAATATGTAAAGCTTAAGGACCAGATCTCTGACTCAATTGTAACAAACACAGGTGCGCCCCAGGGTTGCGTATTGTCACCACTACTGTTTTCTCTTTATACAAATGATTGTAGAAGTCAAAATGAGTGTACTAAGATATTCAAATATGCAGATGACACTGCCATTGTCTTTCTCTGTGTAAATAATGATGTTATTTATAGAGAAGAAATTAACAATTTTAGTACATGGTGCAGGGATAATTTTTTAGAATTAAATGTTAACAAAACTAAGGAGATGATTATTGATTTTAGTAAGACTCCCGTACAACATGAACCTTTGGAAATCAATGATGAAACTGTTGAAGTAGTAGAAGAATACAAATACTTAGGAACGATCATAGACAATAAACTCAACTTTTCTTCTCACATAGATAAAATATATAAGAAGGCAAACTCAAGGATGTTTTTTGTTAGGAAACTATGCAAGTTAAAAGTTGGTAGTAAGATAATGGATTTGTTCTACAGTAGTATACTACAATCAATTTTTTCATTTGCTATATGTTGCTGGTATGGAAATAGTATTGTGGAATCTAAAGGTAAACTAAGCAGGATAATAAAGAAATGTAGCCGATTAAAAGTAAAAAATACAAACCATTGTTGGAACTGTATAAACATATATAATTAACTGTATATCATAATAAAAGACCCCAGTCACCCACCCATTGCACACATGTTACGAATTGTTACCATCTGGAAGAAGATGGAGATCTGTGCAGGGCCGAACATCTCGGTATAGGGAGTCGTATGTTCCATCTAGTATCAGGATATTGAATGGGAATCAACAGTTGTAAAAGAAGGCAGCACTCAGGGACATCAGCAATACTTTTAATGTTTTTAATATTTTAATGTGTTCTATTTTTGATAGTTTATGATTGAGAATTTAATAGATGTAACTGATAGTTTTAAGAATTTTTATACTTCTATATTTCTCTTTTATACTTTGGCAAGCACAAGACAAATTCTCTGTAAGAGCAATAAAGTATTATATATATATATATATATATATATATATATATATATATATATATATATATATATATATATATATATATATATATATATATATATATATATATAATTTATTTTTTTTATGTAGAAAGGACACTGGCCAAGGGCAACAAAAATCCAATAAAAAAAAAAAAATGCCCACTGAAATGCCAGTCCCATAAATGGGTCAAAGCAGTGGTCAAAAATTGATGAATAAGTGTCTTGAAACCTCCTTCTTGAAGGAATTCAGGTCATAGGAAGGTGGAAATACAGAAGCAGGCAGGGAGTTCCAGAGTTTACCAGAGAAAGGGATGAATGATTGAGAATACTGGTTAACTCTTGCGTTAGAGAGGTGGACAGAATAAGGGTGAGAGAAAGAAGAAAGTCTTGTGCAGCGAGGCCGCGGAAGGAGGAGAGGCATGCAGTTAGCAAGATCAGAAGAGCAGTTAGCATAAAAATAGCGGTAGAAGACAGCTAGATATGCAACATTGCGGCGGTGAGAGAGAGGCTGAAGACAGTCAGTTAGAGGAGAGGAGTTGATGAGACGAAAAGCTTTTGATTCCACCCTGTCTAGAAGAGCAGTATCAGTGGAACCCTCGCAGACATGTGAAGCATACTCCATACATGGACGGATAAGGCCTTTGTACAGAGTTAGCAGCGGGGGGGGGGGTGAGAAAAACTGGCAGAGACGTCTCAGAACCCCTAACTTCATAAAAGCTGTTTTAGCTAGAGATGAGATGTGAAATTTCCAGTTCAGATTATAAGTAAAGGACAGACCGAGGATGTTCAGTGTAGAAGAGGGGGGACAGTTGAGTGTCATTGAAGAAGAGGGGATAGTTGTCTGGAAGATTGTGTCGAGTTGATAGATGGAGGAATTGAGGTTTTGAAGCCTTGAACAATACCAAGTTTGCTCTGCCCCAATCAGAAATTTTAGAAAGATCAGAAGTCAAGCGTTCTGTGGCTTCCCTGCGTGATATGTTTACCTCCTGAAGGGTTGGACTTCTATGAAAAGACGTGGAAAAGTGCTGGGTGGTATCATCAGCGTAGGAGTGGATAGGACAAGAAGTTTGGTTTAGAAGATCATTAATGAATAAAAAGAAGAGAGTGGGTGACAGGACAGAACCCTGAGGAACACCACTGTTAATAGATTTAGGAGAAGAACAGTGGCCGTCTACCACAGCAGCAATAGAACGGTCAGAAAGGAAACTTGAGATGAAGTTACAGAGAGAAGGATAGAAACCGTAGGAGGGTAGTTTGGAAATAAAAGCTTTGTGCCAGACTCTATCAAAAGCTTTTGATATGTCCAAGGCAACAGCAAAAGTTTCACCAAAATCTCTAAAAGAGGATGACCAAGACTCAGTAAGGAAAGCCAGAAGATCACCAGTAGAGCGGCCTTGACGGAACCCATACTGGCGATCAGATAGAAGGTTGTGAAGTGATAGATGTTTAAGAATCTTCCTGTTGAGGATATATTCAAAGACTTTAGATAGGCAGGAAATTAAAGCAATAGGACGGTATTTTGAGGGATTAGAATGGTCACCCTTTTTAGGAACAGGTTGAATGTAGGCAAACTTCCAGCAAGAAGGAAAGGTAGATGTTGACAGACAGAGCTGAAAGAGTTTGACTAGGTAAGGTGCAAGAACGGAGGCACAGTTTCGGAGAACAATAGGAGGGACCCCATCAGGTCCATAAGCCTTCCGAGGGTTTAGGCCAGCGAGGGCAAGGAAAACATCATTGCGAAGAATTTCAATACGTGGCATGAAGTAGTCAGAGGGTGTAGGAGAGGGAGGAACAAGCCCAGAATCGTCCAAGGTAGAGTTTTTAGCAAAGGTTTGAGCGAAGAGTTCAGCTTTAGAAATAGATGTGATAGCAGTGGTGCCATCTGGTTGAAATAGAGGATGGAAAGAAGAAGCAAAGTTATTGGAGATATTTTTGGCTAGATGGCAGAAATCACGAGGAGAGTTAGATCTTGAAAGGTTTTGATATTTTCTGTTAATGAAGGAGTTTTTGGCTAGTTGGAGAACAGACTTGGCATGGTTCTGGGCAGAAATATAAAGTGCATGAGATTCTGGTGATGGAAGGCTTAAGTACCTTTTGTGGGCCACCTCTCTATCATGTATAGACGAGAACAAGCTGTGTTAAACCAAGGTTTAGAAGGTTTAGGACGAGAAAAAGAGTAAGGAATGTATGCCTCCATGCCAGATACTATCACCTCTGTTATGCGTTCAGCACACAAAGACGGGTCTCTGACACGGAAGCAGTAGTCATTCCAAGGAAAATCACCAAAATACCTCCTCAGGTCCCCCCAACTAGCAGAGGCAAAACGCCAGAGGCACCTTCGCTTAGGGGGACCCTGACGAGGGATTGGAGCAATAGGACAAGATAAAGATATGAGATTGTGAACGGAGGAGCCCAACGGAAACGAAAGGGTGACAGCATAAGCAGAAGGTCAGGAAAAGATCAAGAATGTTGGGCGTATCTCCAAGACGGTCAGGAATACGAGTAGGGTGTTGCACCAATTGCTCTAGGTCATGGAGGATAGCAAAGTTGTAGGCTAGTTCACCAGGATGGTCAGTGAAGGGAGAGGAAAGCCAAAGCTGGTGGTGAACATTGAAGTCTCCAAGAATGGAGATCTCTGCGAACGGGAAGAGGGTCAGAATGCGCTCCACTTTGAAAGTTAAGTAGTCAAAGAATTTCTTTTAGTCAGAGGAGTTAGGTGAGAGGTATACAGCACAGATAAATTTAGTATGAGAGTGACTCTGTAGTCGTAGCCAGATGGTGGAAAACTCGGAA
Source organism: Scylla paramamosain (assembly GCF_035594125.1). Lineage (NCBI taxonomy): Eukaryota > Metazoa > Arthropoda > Malacostraca > Decapoda > Portunidae > Scylla > Scylla paramamosain. The sequence goes on along the minus strand of NC_087158.1, from coordinate 3,446,689 downwards.
GATTCAAGAGCGTGGGCACGAGAGCAGGTTAAGTCATTGCGCACATAAACACAGCATCCAGCTTTGGATCGAAAATAAGGATAGAGAAAGTAGGAGGGAACAGAAAAGGGGCTACTGTTAGTTGCCTCAGACACCTGAGTTTCAGCGAGGAAAAGAAGATGAGGTTTAGAAGAGGAGAGGTGGTGTTCTACAGATTGAAAATTAGATCTTAGACCGCGAATGTTGCAGAAGTTAATGAAGAAAAAGTTGAGGGGGATGTCAAGACACTTAGGGTCGTCGACGGAAAGGCAGTCCGACCTGGGGACAGTTACGGTCCCCTCCCCAGATGGGGATTCCGAGGCTGGTGTAGGAGTCGCCATGATGATTTTGAAATCTTTGAGTGAAGGGTGTGTGTGTTATTAGGTGCTTGTAGTTTTGTGTGGAGGAAAAGAGTTGTCTTTAGAGGACAGGCTGTGACTGTGCTGTGACTTAATTGGTATATATATATATATATATATATATATATATATATATATATATATATATATATATATATATATATATATATATATATATATATATATATATATATATATATATATATATATATATATATATATATATATATATATATATATATATATATATATATATATATATATATATATATATATATATATATATATATATATATATATATATATATATATATATACCTGTAACTTGTCACTTTGGGGAGTAAGTACAAAATTTATAATTGTTTTATGACTTAACTGGTACATTTGCTAATGATAAACACTATGCTATGCAGTGTAGGGTAAAAGGCATTTATACGCCGTTTTACTGCACTTGTAAGTGATTATATATATATATATATATATATATATATATATATATATATATATATATATATATATATATATATATATATATATATATATATATATATATATATATATATATATATATATATATATATATATATATATATATATATATATATATACCAATTAAGTCACAAAATAATTATAAGTTCTATACTTACTCTCCCAAGGCGGAGTGTATATATATATATATATATATATATATATATATATATATATATATATATATATATATATATATATATATATATATATATATATATATATATATATATATATATATATATATATATATATATATATATATATATATATATATATATTTTTTTTTTTTTTTTATGTAGGAAGGATACTGGCCAAGGGCAACAAAAATCTAATAAAAAAAATGCCCACTGAAATGCCAGTCCCTTAAAAGGGTCAAAGCAGTGGTCAAAAATTGGTGGATATGTGTCTTGAAACCTCCCTCTTGAAGGAATTCAAGTCATAGGAAGGTGGAAATACAGAAGCAGGCAAGGAGTTCCAGAGTTTACCAGAGAAAGGGATGAATGATTGAGAATACTGGTTAACTCTTGCGTTAGAGAGGTGGACAGAATAGGGGTGAGAGAAAGAAGAAAGTCTTGTGCAGCGAGGCCGCGGAAGGAGGAGAGGCATGCAGTTAGCAAGATCAGAAGAGCAGTTGGCATGAAAATAGCGGTAGAAGACAGCTAGATATGCAACATTGCGGCGGTGAGAGAGGGGCTGAAGACAGTCAGTTAGAGGAGAGGAGTTGATGAGACGAAAAGCTTTTGATTCCACCCTGTCTAGAAGAGGAGTATGAGTGGAACCCCCCCAGACATGTGAAGCATACTCCATACATGGACGGATAAGGCCCTTGTACAGAGTTAGCAGCTGGGGGGGTGAGAAAAACTGGCGGAGACGTCTCAGAACACCTAACTTCATAGAAGCTGTTTTAGCTAGAGATGAGATGTGAAGTTTCCAGTTCAGATTATAAGTAAAGGACAGACCGAGGATGTTCTGTGTAGAAGAGGGGGACAGTTGAGTGTCATTGAAGAAGAGGGGATAGTTGTCTGGAAGATTGTGTCGAGTTGATAGATGGAGGAATTGAGTTTTTGAGGCATTGAACAATACCAAGCTTGCTCTGCCCCAATCAGAAATTTTAGAAAGATCAGAAGTCAGGCGTTCTGTGGCTTCCCTGCGTGATATGTTTATATATATATATATATATATATATATATATACGTATATATATATATATATATATATATATATATATATATATATATATATATATATATATATATATATATATATATATATATATATATATATATATACCAATTAAGTCACAAAATAATTATAAATTTTGTAGTTACTCCCCCAAGTCGGAGTCCCCATCTGGGAAGGGGACCACAAATGTCCCCATGCTGGACCGCTTCTGGTATTGACCCTAAGTGTCTTAACGCCTCTCAACTTTTTCTTAACGAAATTCTGCAACATTCGCGATCTTAAATCTACTTTTCAATCTGTAGACACCATTTCTCCTCTACTAAAGCTCATCTTCTTTTCCTCACTGAAACACAGGCGTCTGAGGCAAATGACAGTAGCCTCTTTTCTGTTCCCTCCTATTTTCTCTATCCTCATTTTCAATCCAATGATGGATGTTGCGTTTATGTGCGCAATGACTTAACCTGCTCTCGTGCCCACGCTCTTGAATCTTCCGAGTTTTCCACCATCTGGCTACGACTACAGAGTCACTCTCATACTCTATTTATCTGTGCTGTATACCTCTCACCTAACTCCTCTGACTATAAGAAATTCTTTGACTTGTTAACTTCCAAAGCGGAGCACATTCTGACCCTCTTCCCTTTTGCAGAGATCTCCATTCTTGTAGACTTCAATGTTCACCACCAGCTTTGGCTTTCCTCTTCCTTCACTGACCATCCTGGTGAACTAGCCTACAACTTTGCTATCCTCCATGACTTAGAGCAATTGGTGCAACACCCTACTCGTATTCCTGACCGTCTTGGAGATACGCCCAACATTCATGACCTTTTCCTGACCTCTAATCCTTCTGCTTATGCTGTCACCCTTTCTTCTCCGTTGGACTCAACCGATCACAATCTCATATCTTTATCTTGTCCTATCGCTCCAGCACCTCCTCAGGATCCTCCTAAGCGAAGGTGCCTCTGGCATTTTGCCTCTGCTAGTTGGGGGGACCTGAGGAGGTATTTTGGTTATTTTCCTTGGAATGACTACTGCTTCCGTGTCAGAGACCCGTCTTTGTGTGCTGAGCACATAATAGAGGTGATAGTGTCTGGCATGGAGGCGTACATTCCTCACTCTTTTTCTCGTCCTAAACCTTCTAAACCTTGGTTTAACACAGCTTGTTCTCGTGCAATACATGATAGAGAGGTGGCCCAGAAAAGGTACTTAGGCCTTCCATCACCAGAATCTCATGCACTTTATATTTCTGCCCAGAACCATGCCAAGTCTGTTCTCCAACTAGCCAAAAACTCCTTCATTAACAGAAAATGTCAAAACCTTTCAAGATCTAACTCCCTTCGTGACTTCTGGTATCTAACCAAAAATATCTCCTATAACTTTGGTTCTTCTTCTTTCACTCCTCTACTTCAACCAGATGGTACCACTGCTATCACATTTATTTTTAAAGCTGAACTCTTCGCTCAAACCTTTGCTAAAAACTCTACCTTGCACGATTCTGGGCTTGTTCCTCCCTCTCCTCCACCCTCTGACTACTTCATGCCACGTATTAAAATTCTTCGCAATGATGTTTTCCTTGCCCTCGCTGGCCTAAACCCTCGGAAGGCTTATGGACCTGATGGGGTCCCTCCTATTGTTCCCCGAAACTGTGCCTCCGTTCTTGCACCTTGCCTAATCAAACTCTTTCAACATCTACCTTTTCTTCTTGCTGGAAGTTTGCCTACATTCAACCTGTTCCTAAAAAGGGTGACCATTCTAATCCCTCAAACTACCGTCCTATTGCTTTAATTTCCTGCCTATCTAAAGTTTTCGAATCTATCCTCAACAGGAAATTTCTTAAACATCTATTACTTCACAACCTTCTATCTGATCGCCAGTATGGGTTCCGTCAAGGCCGCTCTACTGGTGATCTTCTGGCTTTCCTTACTGAGTCTTGGTCATCCTCTTTTAGAGATTTTGGTGAAACTTTTGCTGTTGCCTTGGACATATCAAAAGCTTTTGATAGAGTCTGGCACAAAGCTTTTATTTCCAAACTACCCTCCTACGGTTTCTATCCTTCTCTCTGTAACTTCATCTCAAGTTTCTTTTCTGACCGTTCTATTGCTGCTGTGGTAGACGGCCACTGTTCTTCTCCTAAATCTATTAACAGTGGTGTTCCTCAGGGTTCTGTCCTGTCACCCACTCTCTTCTTATTATTCATTAATGATCTTCTAAACCAAACTTCTTGTCCTATCTACTCCTACGCTGATGATACCACCCTGCACTTTTCCACGCCTTTTCATAGAAGTCCAACCCTTCAGGAGGTAAACATTTCACGTAGGGAACGCTTCAGAACGCTTGACTTCTGATCTTTCTAAAATTTCTGATTGGGGCAGAGCAAACTTGGTATTGTTCAATGCCTCAAAAACTCAATTCCTCCATCTATCAACTCGACACAACCTTCCAGACAACTATCCCCTCTATAACAATATAGAACAATAGGAGGGACCCCATCAGGTCCATAAGCCTTCCGAGGGTTTAGGCCAGCGAGGGCATGGAAAACATCACTGCGAAGAATTTTGATACGTGGCATGAAGTAGTCAGAGGGTGGAGGAGGGGGAGGAACAAGCCCAGAATCGTCCAAGATAGAGTTTTTAGCAAAGGTTTGAGCAAAGAGTTCAGCTTTAGAAATAGATGTGATAGCAGTGGTGCCATCCGGTTGAAATAGAGGAGGGAAAGAAGAAGAAGCAAAGTTATTGGAGATATTTTTGGCTAGATGCCAGAAATCACGAGGGGAGTTAGATCTTGAAAGGTTTTGACATTTTCTGTTAATGAAGGAGTTTTTGGCTAGTTGGAGAACAGACTTGGCATGGAAAATTAGATCTTAGACCGCGAATGTTGCAGAAGTTAATGAAGAAAAAGTTGAGGGCGGTGTCAAGACACTTAGGGTCGTCGACAGAAAGGTAGTCCGACATGGGGACATTTATGGTCCCCTCCCCAGATGGGGACTCCGAGGCTGGTGTAAGAGTCGCCATGATAATTTTAAAATTTTTGAGTGAAGGGTGTGTGTGTTATTAGGTATTTGTAGTTTTGTGTGGAGGAAGAGAGTTGTCTTGAGAGGGCAGGCTGTGACTGCCCCCTTGTGTTGTGAGACACAAAGGGAAACGTTCAGTGAGGTCTGTCCTTTACTTATAATCTGAACTGGAAACTTCACATCTCATTTCTAGCTAGAACAGCCTCTATGAAGTTAGGCGTTCTGAGACGTCTCCGCCAGTTTTTCTCACCCCCCCCCCCCCCAGCTGCTAACTCTGTTCAAGGGCCTTATTCGTCCGTATATGGAGTATGCTTCACATGTCTGGGGGTTTCCACTCATACTGCTCTTCTAGACAGGGTGAAATGAAGAGCTTTTCGTCTCATCAACTCCTCTCCTCTGACTGACTGTCTTCAACCTCTCTCTCACCGCCGCAATGTTGCATCTCTAGCTGTCTTCTACCGCTATTTTCATGCTAACTGCTCTTCTGATCTCGCTAACTGCATGCCTCCCCTCCTCCCGCGGTCCCGCTGCACAAGACTTTCTTCTTTCTCTCATCCCTATTCTGTCCACCTCTCTAACGCAAGAGTTAACCAGTATTCTCAATTATTCATCCCTTTCTCTGGTAAACTCCAGAACTCCCTGCCTGCTTCTGTATTTCCACCTTCCTATGACTTGAATTCCTTCAAGAGGGAGGTTTCAAGAAACTTATTCATCAATTTTTGACTACTGCTTTAACCCTTTTATGGGACTGGGATTTCAGTGGGCATTTTTTTTTTTATTGGATTTTTGTTGCCCTTGGCCAGTGTCCATCCTACATAAAAAAAAAAAAAAAAACTGCGTGCGTCGATCGGTCATCATCGCTTTACTTTACCTGTCTGTCTAGTGTGTCTTAGACAGAGTACATGCAATTTTGTGTTATACCTCGTTATAGACAACATTTTCTTGGCTTTTACGTGTTATACATCTGACTTCATTATGTTGAATAATTAAAGAGCTATAAAATGAGGAGTGATACAATGCGCTAAACAGGAAACATTTTCAGATTTTGAAAGTTTCACATGGCCCAATAAACCTTTGAATAAAGAGATCCACTGACATGCAGCATCTCTTAATAATTCATTAAGGACAGACTTAGATTTCTATAATAATAATAATAATAATAATAATAATAATAATAATAATAATAGTAATAATAATAATAATAATAATAATAACAACAACAACAATAGTAGTAGTAGTAGTAATAATAATAATAATAATAATAATAATAATAATAATAATAATTATTATTATTATTATTATTATTATTATTATTGTTGTTATTATTATTATTATTATTATTATTATTATTATTTATTATTATTATTATCATTATTATTATTATTATTATTATTATTATTATTATTATTATTATCGTTATTACTGTTTTTGTTGTTGTTGTTGTTGCTGTTGTTGTTGTTGTTGTTGTTGTTATTATTATTATTATTATTATTATTATTATTATTATTATTATTATTATTATTATTATTATTATTGTTGTTATTATTATTATTATTCATTTAACTCAATCACTCTTACTATTGGCATAAATTTTACTTCTTTCAAACTCCTTGGCAGTGTTTTGGGTGTATCTTCACAAGCGTTTTTTTCTTTTTCTTTTTTTTTTATTACCATAAAGAAAAAAAAATGTCAATCTTTCAATTATGTCACCCTCATAGTACAAAACACTCGGCATAGTCAACCTCACTGAAACGTTACCACCAACGCTCAGAAGAACGATCATTGATGCTAATTCTTCATCAGTACATAGATAATGAAAGTGAACTGATGTCAAGCAGCGCCTCACTATACTGCAGGTCACGCCAAGTCGCGTCACTACTCTGGCAGTTAAGTGAAGATAAATGTATAATCCCGAGAAAATTGGTTAATAGTAGGAATACTGAAACAATCTTGAGTTTTCCATTAATTATAATCAAAGATAAAAGTGGATAATAGTGTTTCTGTGCATTACCATCTCTAGTCCTCGTAGAGAAATAGATGTTACTCTCCCGGATGAATTTTCTTTCAATGTTTCCAATCTCTCTCTCTCTCTCTCTCTCTCTCTCTCTCTCTCTCTCTCTCTCTCTCTCTCTCTCTCTCTCTCTCTCTCTCTCTCTCAATCATAACACAGCAGCAGCATTTCGTTAACTCGGGACATGATGGACATGTCGGGAGGCATTTTCAAATTTTAGGCCTTAAGTTAAAGTACACACATTTTTTTTCACAAACATCACCAAAGCGTCCAGGAATGCATAAAATATCAAATAGATAATATAGTATTGCCTATTATATATATATATATATATATATATATATATATATATATATATATATATATATATATATATATATATATATATATATATATATATATATGTATAAACAACACATGAGACCAAAATTTCACCAGTAGAATGGGAGTTCATAAATTCCAACAATAGTTCCCGCACAAAAAGCTGATATTTAGATAATGTCCCTTACTTCATGGAGGCAGGTGACTGGCTGATCACAGTGTTCGTATCATATCCCCAGATATTTATACTAAACATAAAATCCCTCATCTAACAAAGAAGGACTGCCCTGAAACAGTTCATGGTGAGGATCTGGTGTTTATTAACATTCTTATCTTATACCCTTTAAAAGGTTCGCAAGTGATTCGTCTTCGCTTGTCAAAACCACACAGAGAGAGAGAGAGATAGAGAGAGAGAGAGAGAGAGAGAGAGAGAGAGAGAGAGAGAGAGAGAGAGAGAGAGAGAGAGAGAGAGTGCACTATCACAATAGTAATGCGCCTTGTAGCTAAACTTCTTGTGATAGTACTCTCTCTCTCTCTTTCTCTCTCTCCTGTGACCTTCAAAAGCATATAAACCGTCTTATAAGGGCAGTGAGACGATTTATAATGAGGATCTGATGTTGTCTATTCTCTAATTTTTTTATCTTCTACCCTTTAAAAGATTCTCAAGTGATTTACCTTCACTTTTCAAAATCTAGGTGCTGTAAAAAAAAAAAAAAAAAAAACTAACTGATGACTCCTACCTTGATCTCCGGCCAGCAAAAACTCACTATAAATCTTACTGAAGAATAGCAAGGTGGACAGCACACCAATTTTAACTCCTCCTGTCCTTCCTATTTCCTTCTCTACCTTCTAAGTGTACAAACTCTTATTTCTCTTCCCCAATCTCTTCTTAGAAAAAAAAAAAAAAATCACACGAGAGAGAGAGAGAGAGAGAGAGAGAGAGAGAGAGAGAAAGAGAGAGCACTATCACCATGGTAACGCGCCGTGATGCCAAACTAACATCTTGAGATTGTGCATTCTCTCTCTCTCTTTCTCTCTCTCTCTCTCTCTTAGCAATAGATAAGTAATAGCTGTACTTTAATAACATAGTTTCCTATAATGACTTGACGTGACAAAGAACGTAAGGATACTGGCAATAACAATGCAGTAGGACAGTTTGGGCTGGCTGCTGTGGCACATGTTGATATAGAAAACTTAGGGAGGGATTGTACGATGGGGTCCTGAAAAAAAAAAAAAAAAAAAAAAAAAAAAAAATATACATATATATATATATATATATATATATATATATATATATATATATATATATATATATATATATATATATATATATATATATATATATATATATATATATATATATATATATATATTTCTGCATTTTTTTTCATTTATTTATTTATTTATTTATTTTTTTTTTGGTATACGTAACATTGTGATAATTTTTTTTTGTGTTATGTAATGAGGCGTTCCGTCATGAATATCTGCGGTTTTCCACGCCGCTGTACAGGTGTGATAACTTTTTTCCCCTTTTTTTTTTTTTTCCAAAAATTTTCTGAGGTACCGGTTTTCTTTAGTTTCCTGTGAAAATCTATGGTTCTCTCTCTTCGTACAGCTAGAGAACGGAAAAATTTTAGCTATAACTAATTTTTTGAATTTATTTACGAAAATTATTATTGTTATTATTATTATTATTTTTTTTTTTTTATAAATCTATGTATTTGCATCAGATATATTTTCAACTAATATTCTATTTATCTTGAACAGTAGAACACTGGTTTTTATTTAGAAATATGGTGAAATATAGCGAAATATAGTAATATTCTTGTTCCTCCCTCCGAGATCGCTAATTAAGCGCGACAGCATGAATCGCTCTAGGACTACGTACAACACCAATCAGAGTAACTAAAAGAAACTCTGTCTGTTTTTTTTTTTTTTCATATATCCTGAAGTATATATCCTGTGAATTTCAACTCCCTAACTACATTAGGTAAATTACACTAAATTCTTAAACTTTACAGAGCAATATCTCAAAACAGCGGATTTTGCCATATAAAAATATCTCCTCCGATGGTATTCATGTTACACAAATATGAGCTATTGGAGCTTATGAAACTATATGAGAGGAACAATTCCTATTCTCTGAAAAGTTGATGGAAGTTAATTTTGATTTTTGGCAAATATTTAAAAATAAAAAAAATTAAATTATTTTCACCGATTTAAAAAAAAATTGAATTATATATATATATATATATATATATATATATATATATATATATATATATATATATATATATATATATATATATATATATATATATATATATATATATATATATATATATATATATATAAACTAGAGAATACGATTTATTCCTCTATCCTTCCTGATTAAAATGCTTTTTAAATGAGAGAAATTGGTCCATAAATAAGGGAGAAGATACAAGTTGAATACAAGCAATTTAACATGGGATTCGCCAGTTCACATTATCCCCTTACGTGCACTTCCAGTTTAATTTTTTTTTTTTATTGCCATTTATGGAAACTTTCATGTGTGTAACACTAATCTTTTTGAGTAACAATAGTGTATACTAATATTTTGCATCAGAATCAACCATCATTATCAACAGCTGCCTCTTCAGACATCTGATATTTACCGAAAGAGATAGTGGTGTTGTAAATTTATTTGACCAGCTAGTTTCAAGTGACCAAGTGCGCGCGCAGCACTATTTTCATTACCAGACGTATGGCTCATTTACTCCCAGCTACGGCAACGCACAGCCTTCCCTGGACTTCCTTTTTAGGGCTGATTTCACAGTCGCTTGGTTATGTTCCCAAGCAAGAACCTTACCAACCTGGTAACAGGCATTACCAACACTTCGATCCGATTTCACAGTCGTTGTTTTCGTGGTTACGGTGATCCCCAAAACTTTTTTTCTTGTTTTTTTTTTTTTTTTTTTATGAAGGAGGGACACTGGCTAAGGGCAACAAAAATCCAATAAAAAAAAAATGCCCACAGAAATCCCAGTCCCATAAAAGGGTCCAATGTGGTAGTCAAAAATTGAAGGATAAGTGTCTTGAAACCTCCCTCTTGAAGGAATTCAAGTCATAGGAAGGTGGAAATACAGAAGCAGGCAGGGAGTTTCAGAGTTTACCAGAGAAAGGGATGAATGATTGAGAATACTGGTTAACTCTTGCGTTAGAGAGGTGGACAGAATAGAGGTGAGAGAAAGAAGAAAGTCTTGTGCAGCGAGACCGCGGGAGGAGGGGAGGTATGCAGTTAGCAAGATCAGAAGAGCAGTTAGCATGAAAATAGCGGTAGAAGACAGCTAGAGATGCAACATTGCGGCAATGAGAAAGAGGCTGAAGACAGTCAGTTAGAGGAGAGGAGTTGATGAGACGAAAAGCTTTTGATTCCACCCTGTCCAGAAGTGCAGTATGAGTGGTATCCCCCCAGACATGTGATGCATACTCCATACATGTACATACTTGTACATACTCTGTACATACTTGTACAGAGTTAGCAGCTGGGGGGGGGAGTGAGAAAAACTGGCGGAGACGTCTCAGAACACCTAACTTCATAGAAGCTGTTTTAGCTAGAGATGAGATGTGAAGTTTCCAGTTCAGATTATAAGTAAAGGATAGACCGAGGATGTTCAGTGTAGAAGAGGAGGACAGTTGAGTGTCATTGAAGAAGAGGGGATAGTTCTCTGGAAGGTTGTGTCGAGTTGATAGATGGAGGAATTGAATTTTTGAGGCATTGAACAATACCAAGTTTGCTCTGCCCCAATCACAAATTTTAGAAAGATCAGAAGTCAAGCGTTCTGTGGCTTCCCTGCATGAAATGTTTACCTCCTGAAGGATTGGACGTCTACGAAAAGACGTGGAAAAGTGCAGGGTAGTATCATCAGTGTAGGAGTGGATAGCACAAGAAGTTTGGTTTAGAAGATCATTAATGAATAATAAGAAGAGAGTGGGTGACAGGATAGAACCCTGAGGAACACCACTATTAATAGATTTAGGAGAAGAACAGTGATCGTCTACCACAGCAGCAATAGAGCGGTTAGAAAGGAAACTTGAGATGAATTTACAGAGAGAAGGATAGAAGCCGTAGGAGGGTAGTTTGGAAATCAAAGCTGTTGTCCAAGGCAACAGCATAAGTTTCACCAAAATCTCTAAAAGAGGATGACCAAGACCCAGTAAGGAAAGCCAGAAGATCACCAGTAGAACGGCCTTGACGGAACCCATACTGGCGATCAGATAGAAGATTGTGAAGTGATAGATGTTTAAGAATCTTCCTGTTGAGGATAGATTCAAAAACTTTAGATAGGCAGGAAATTAAAGCAATAGGACGGTAGTCTGAGGGATTAGAACGGTCACCCTTTTTAGGAACAGGTTGAATGTAGGCAAACTTCCAGCAAGAAGAAAAGGTAGATGTTGAGAGACAGCTGAAAGAGTTTGACTAGGCAAGGTGCAAGCGCGGAGGCACAGTTTCGGAGAACAATAGGAGGGACCCCATCAGGTCCATAAGCCTTCCGAGGGTTTAGGCCAGAGAGGGCATGGAAAACATCATTGCGAAGAATTTTAATAGGTAGCATAAAGTAGTTAGAGGGTGGAGGAGAGGGAGGAACAAGCCCAGAATCGTCCAAGGTAGAGTTTTTAGCAAAGGTTTGAGCGAAGAGTTCCGCTTTAGAAATAGATGTGATAGCAGTGGCGCCATCTGGTTGAAATATAGGAAGGAAAGAAGAAGAAGAAGAAGAAAAGTTATTGGCTAGATGCCAAAAGTCACGAGGGGAAGTTAGATCTTGAAAGGTTTTGACACTTTCTGTTAATGAAGGAGTTTTTGGCAAGTTGGAGAACAGACTTGGCATGAAAATATAAAGTCCATGAGATTCTGGTTATGGAAGGCTTAAATACCTTTTGTGGGCCAATTCTCTATCATGTATAGCACGAGAACAAGCTGTGTTAAACCAAGGTTTGGAAGGTTTAGGTCGTGAAAAGAGTGAGGAATGTACGCCTACATGCCAGACACTATCACCTCTGTTATGCGCTCAGCACACGAAGACGGGTCTCGGACATGGAAGCAGTAGTCATTCCAAGGAAAATCAGTAAAATACCTCCTCAGGTAGCAGAGGCAAAACGCCAGGGGCACCTTCGCTTAGGGGGATCCTGAGGAGGAATTGGAGCGATAGGACAAGATACATATATGAGATTGTGATCGGAGGAGCCCAACGGAGAAGAAAGGGTGACAGCATAAGCAGAAGGATTAGAGGTCAGAAAAAGGTCAAGAATGTTGGGCGTATCTCCAAAACGGTCAGGAATATGAGTAGGGTGTTGCACCAATTGCTCTAGGTCTTGGAGGATAGCAAAGTTGAAGGCTAGTTCACCAGGATGGTCAGTGAAGGGAGAGGAAAGCCAAAGGTGGTGGTGAACATTAGAAGTCTCCAAGAATGGAGATATCTGCAAAAGGGAAGAGAGTTAGAATGTACTCCACTTTGGAAGTTAAGAAGTCAAAGAATTTCTTATAGTCAGAGGAGTTAGGTGAGAGATATACAGCACAGATAAATTTATTTTGAGAGTGACTCTGTAGTCGTAGCCAGATGGTGGAAAACTCGGAAGATTCAAGAGCGTGGGAACGAGAGCAGGTTAAGTCATTGCGCACATAAACGCAGCATCCAGCTTTGGATCGAAAATGAGGATAGAGAAAGTAGGAAGGAACAGAAAAGGGGCTACTGTCAGTTGCCTCAGACACCTGAGTTTCAGTGAGGAAAAGAAGATGAGGTTAAGAAGAGGAGAGGTGGTGTTCTACAGATTGAAAATTAGACCACGAATGTTGGAGAAGTTAATGAAGAAAAAGTTGAAGGGGGTGTAAAGACACTTAGGGTCGTCGACAGAAGGGCAGTCCGACCTGGGGACATTTGTGGTCCCCTCCCCAGATGGGGACTCCGAGGCTGGTGTAGGAGTCGCCATGATAATTTTGAAATTTTTGAGTGAAGGGTGTGTGTGTTATTAGGTGCTTGTAGTTTTGTGTGGAGGAAGAGAGTTGTCTTTCGAGGGCAGGCTGTGACTGCCCCCTTCCTTGTGTTGTGAGACACAAAGGGAAACGTTCAGTGAGGTCACAGCTGGGCTTAATGATAAGTTCACAGCACCCCCTAAACAGTGCTTTAGACCTCACTGGGAATAATTGTCTTTTCGGCAGGTGTCTATTGCCTCCTCCTACTAACCTGGTAACGATCATAACAAAACGAATATCTCTGCTTCAGTAATGTTGGTATGCCGTAGCCCCTTATTAGACAAAATGAGTCAATTCATGACAAAAAACTGACCACGCCAGCACTAAGAGAGAGAGAGAGAGAGAGAGAGAGAGAGAGAGAGAGAGAGAGAGAGAGAGAGAGAGAGAGAGAGATAAAAGGCAAGGAAAATTGAAATACATCACTGGTGCCTTCAACATGCCTTATCCACCTACTACAAACATTGTTACATTTTTATTTAAATTCTTTCCTTTGAATATCTGTCTGACATTCACCAAACTCTGCATATGACAACAAAGCGCGTAATAAATAATCTATTTCTCTCTTCCTCACTGCTGTACACATACACTGTTAGATTGAAGTATTTCAGGTTTTTATGGAAATAGCCCTAGCCTACTAATTTTAAGACGGTGATTATTTATTTCTCAGCAATTTTTTTTTTTTTTTTTTTTTTAAGGTTAGCAATTGAGTTTATGAACTGAATCTAAACCTAGCCTAACGGAGGCAAGTTAGTAGGAGGCAGTAGACACCTGCCGAAACGATAATTACTCCCAGTGAGGTCTAAAGCACTGGATCAGGGGATGCTGTGAACTTATCATTAAACCCAGCTGTGACCTCACTGAACGTTTCCCTTTGTGTCTCACAACATAAGGAGGCAGTCACAGCCTGCCCTCTAAAGACAACTCTCTTCCTTCACACAAAACTAGAAGCACCTAATTACACACACACCCTTCACTCAAAATTCAAAATTATCATGCCAACTCCTACACCAGCCTGGGAGTCTCCATCTGGGGAGGGAACCACAAATGCCTCCAGGTTGGACTGCTCTTCTGGCATCGACCCTAAGTGTCTTGACACCCTCCCTCAACTTTTCTTCAGTAACTTCTGCAACATTTGCAGTCTTATATCTAATGTAGCCGCACCGGCTGGGCATCAATTGGCTCTCAGGTGATCTGTTTTACTGATCACACCCATCATCGTAGGGTCGAGGAAAGGCAGTTCTCTCTCTGACGTTTATTGATGAGGTAGGCATGACCGTAAGAACTGCGAACAAGTTCTCGGTCTCAATTTCTTACAAAATAACATTATACACTGATATTAAACACTTTCAACATATTACAATATTCATTAACAATACATGCAATTGACTTAGCACTATGACAATCAGTTTTTACTACAAAATTAAAGTATTTACCTCGGTCACCATCCTGCCCGTCTTTGTCTGAGCGCGACTTGGCCGTGAGTGATGCCCGAAGGCGACTAGCAGGTTAACCCCACACTACCAACAAGTGAGCATCGGCTTCCGTGCTTAATATAGCATTAAATACTGATACTCACACATATTACACGTTTTCATGCAAATAGAAAACTATTGAACATTTCACTTATATATGCCGAGGAATAATCACATGAGGTACATACGCTTTACATACAGTAACATCTAATTTTCAATTTGCAGAACAGACAGGGCGATCAGATAGAAGGTCGTGAAGTGATAGATGTTTAAGAATCTTCCTGTTCAGGATAGATTAAAAACTTTAGATAGACAGGAAATTAATAGCAATAGGACGGTAGTTTGAGGGATTAGAACGGTTAACCTTTTTAGGAACAGGCTGAATGTAGGCAAACTTCCAGCAAGAAGGATAGGTAGATGTTGACAGACACAGTTGAAAGAGTCTGACTAGGCAAGGTGCAAGCACAGAGGCGCAGTTTCGGAGAACAATTGGAGGGACCCCATCAGGTCTCAAAGCCTTCCGAGGGTTTAGTCCAGCAAGGGCATGGAAAACATCATTGCGAAGAATTTTAATAGCGTGAAATAGTCAGAGGGTGGAGGAGAGGGAGGAACAAGCCCAGAATCGTCTAAGGTAGAGATTTTAGCAAAGGTTAAAGCAAAGAGGTCAGCTTTAGAAATAAATGTGATAGTAGTGGTGCCATCTGGTTGAAATGAAGAAGGGAAAGAAGAAGAAGTAAAGTTGTTGGAGATATTTTGGGCCAGATGCCAGAAGTCATGAAGGGAGTTAGATCTTGAAAGATTTTGACACTTTCTGTTAATGAAGGAGTTTTTGGCTAGTTGGAGAACAGACTTGACATGGTTTTTGGCAGAAATATAAAGTGCATGATGAGAGGCTTAAGTACCTCTTGTGGGCCACCTCTCTATCATATATAGCACGAGAACAAGCTGTGTTAAACCAAAGTTTGGAAGGTTTAGGTCGAGAAAAAGAGTGAGGAATGTACGCTTCCATGCCAGACACTATCACCTCTGTTATGCGCTCAGCATACAAAGACGGGTCTCTGACACGAAAGCAGTTGTCATTCCAAGAAAAATCAGCAAAATATCTCCTTAGGTCCCCCCAACTAGCAGAGGCAAAACGCCAGAGGCACCTTCGCTTAGGGGGATCCTGAGGAGGGATTGGAGCGATAGGACAAGATACAGATATGAGATTGTGGTCGGAGGAGCCCAACGGAGAAGAGAGGGTGACAGCATAAGCAGAAGGATTAGAGGTCAGGAAAAGGTCAAGAATGTTGGGCGTATCTCCAAAACGATCAGAAATATGCACCAATTGCTCTAGGTCATGGAGGATAGCAAAGTTGAAGGCTAGTTTACCAGGATGGTCAGTGAAGGGAGAGGAAAGCCAAAGCTGGTGGTGAACATTGAAGTCTCCAAGAATGGAGATATCTGCAAAAGGGAAGAGAGTTAGAATGTACTCCACTTTGGAAGTTAAGAAGTCAAAGAATTTCTTATAGTCAGAGGAGTTAGGTGAGAGATATACAGCACAGATAAATTTAGTTTGAGAGTGACTCTGTAGTCGTAGCCAGATGGTGGAAAACTCGGAAGATTCAAGAGCGTGGGAACGAGAGCAGGTTAAGTCATTGCGCACATAAACGCAGCATCCAGCTTTGGATCGAAAATGAGGATAGAGAAAGTAGGAAGGAACAGAAAAGGGGCTACTGTCAGTTGCCTCAGACACCTGAGTTTCAGTGAGGAAAAGAAGATGAGGTTAAGAAGAGGAGAGGTGGTGTTCTACAGATTGAAAATTAGACCACGAATGTTGGAGAAGTTAATGAAGAAAAAGTTGAAGGGGGTGTAAAGACACTTAGGGTCGTCGACAGAAGGGCAGTCCGACCTGGGGACATTTGTGGTCCCCTCCCCAGATGGGGACTCCGAGGCTGGTGTAGGAGTCGCCATGATGATTTTAAACTTTTTGAGTGAAGGGTGTGTGTGTTATTAGGTGCTTGTAGTTTTGTGTGGAGGAAGAGAGTTGTCTTTAGAGGGCAGGCTGTGACTGCCCCCTTGTGTTGTGAAACAGAAAGGGAAACGTTCAGTGAGGTCACAGCTGGTCTTAATGATAAGTTCACAGCACTCCCTGATCTAGTGCTTTAGACCTCACTGGGAGTAATTATCGTTTCGGCAGGTACCTACTGCCTCCTCCTAAATAAGTACAGAGCGCTGCAAAAGTGGCTTAAGTCGGTTTTAGTCATCACATATGACCAGCTAGTAAACCTGATCGCCTTAGAGAAATTTAAACACAAGGTGCCTCATTCAGTTGTAATGCACATCACCAACAGAGACAAGACAGACTTGCTTAAAGCTGCTGAAATTGCAGACGTGTTTTCACTGATTCACCGTTCAGGTCCCGTGGGAGAGAGGAAGGGTGAGTCAATTGTAAAGTGGAGGTGCAGGTGCTGTAAACAATGGCAAGTCGGTCGTTAGTAGTAACAAGTTCTCTCCAGTGTGTTCATTTTGCAAAAAGCCTGGCCACCTTATAAGAGATTGCCCTAATCCCAAGTGCAAAGTAGCAAAAGGTGCCTTTACCAAACCATAGGCCTTATTTAATACCACGAAAACGGATCCCTCTAACAAGTTATTTACCCCATTTACGTCAAAAGGATCAGTCTCCTTTGCTGATAACTTAAAATACTCAGTGAAAACCATAAGGGATACTGTGGGAGGCCAGTCATTTGTACTAAAATCAGCAGTCCTTGGGATTGAAAAAAAATTACACTGGTGAAAAGGTGTATTTAAAGGATTTTCATGATCCATTTCCACTCCCGTTAGCCAGAGTACACCTTGACCATCCTATAGTGAAGGGAGAAGTGATTGTTGGGGTCAGTAGTGATCAATCTTTGCCCATACCTAATGCTGAGTTTTTACTGGCTAATGACTTGGCCGGTGGCGCAGTCTTTCCATCCCTTGTTATTAAAGACTCACCACACTCATATAATCCTACAGGGGAACTTGAGCGAGAACAACCTAATTTGTTTCCTGCTTGTGCGGTGACTCGAGCACAAGCCACCCAGAACAATCCCGTTGTTGCTCAGTCTTTGCCCAAACCTCCGAATCCTCCAGCTCGAGTGAACCTAAATCAGTTGTTCACTACTCAAGTTATCTCAATGACCAAAAAGAGGATGAATCATTAACCAGATTTCACTCCCAAGTCATTCCTAAGGATCAGATCATTCACTACCCATCATGTTACTACCAGGGCGACATCCTTATGAGAGTGTATAGACCACCTAAACTTAATGACAATTCAGCATGGACTGAGGTCCATCAAATAGTCTTGCCAGGAGTCTTGAGAACACCCGTGATAAAGATCGCTCATAAAAACATTGCTGGACACTTAGGTATCACGAAAACCTGTGATAAAATATTGAGTCATTTTTACAGGCCATCTCTACAGAAGGACGTAGCCTCATTTGTCAATTCATGTCATACGTGTCAAGTTGAAGGCAAACCTAACCAAACCATCCCTCCTTACCCCCTACAACTTTTACAAGTTCCTTCAGAACCATTTCAGAAAATAATCATTGATGCTGTAGGCCCTTAACAAAAAACCAAGAAGGGTAACCAACACATCCTAACTGTACTTGACCCAACTACTAGGTATCCTGAGGCTTTCCCTATTAAGAAAATCAATGCTAAAACTACTGTCTAAGCTCACCCACATGTTTACCACCTATGGTATTCCAAGGAAATACAGAGCGTCCGGGGAACAAACTTCACGAGTGATCTCTTCCGGGCTGTCTTAACTGAACTTGGTATTACGCAGACTCTAGCTACCGCTTACCGTCCGGAGTCTCAGGGTGCGCTAGAAAGGTGTCATCAAACCATAGAATCAATGTTACAAAAGTTTTGTTACGAATAGGACCAGAAATGGGACGAGGCACTGCCCTTCATGTTGTTCGCTTTTAGAGAAACACCCTACGAGACCCTGGGTGTCTCTCCCTTTGAATTACTATTTGGAAGGAAAGTGAGGGAACCCCTACAACTTGTTAAGGACCAGCTACTTGACTCCGCTGTCCATAGGTTTGTCACGGTCACCTACTATTTGGATAACTTAAAATCCACCCTTCATAAAGTCCGCTCATTTGCCTTCTCTAATCTCCAGCAAACACTACGTGGGATGAAAGCTCATTTTGATAGAGGTACTCAAATAAGAACTTTCAAGGAGGGTGACCAATTCCTCGCCTTTATACCTATTCCTAGCTTCCCCTTACAGGTAAAATA
>NC_087158.1:3395000-3422500 GCF_035594125.1 Scylla paramamosain | reverse complement strand
TTTCCTTTCTCTATTTTAGATTGTACTATTGAGATAATTGTTGTTGTTCTCCCTTGTTTTGTGTTATTTTTGTTACAGGAATCTTTTGAGACTCCACGGCTAAAATTCCCCTGGGAGTTGTCTGGCCCCACCTGCATACCATCGCCTCCACAGAGACCGGATTAGTATGCAGCGCCCTTTGACCGCTAATCCCTTATTTACTTTTGATTCCCTCCTTTCCAACTGTCGTAGCTTTCACATTCTATACTACTACACTGAAAATGTCTTCTGATTTGAAATCTTTCAGAGATTGCAGCGAAAGGTTCACCAGACAGTGCTTCAGTGACTACTTCTCGAGGCCTGTTTGCAGACTGTATGACACGCGATCACGCCTCGAAGAAGCAGTGGCAGAAGGAAACAGAATGTATACCGAATTAAAAAGCAGTTTTGACTCACTACAGGAATTCGTCACAGCAAATGTCGGGGTAGGCGCGGGCATGATAACCAGGCGACGAGACAATAGCTGCTGACCCTACCATGCTGTGACGCTCCGCCACCCCGCGATTCTCTCCTGCCTCGCTTGTCATCTCACCTGATTCCTTCCTCTGACAGGATGCAGCCTTCATCCCGGTCAGGAATAGATCACGACAACATACGCGCCGCATTCAACTCCCCACCACGACATATAACCGTTTTTCTAGCATGACTGAACAGATAGATGAACCAGAAGAGACCAGGCTTGTAGGAGATTCGATTGTCCGAGGACAGTTGGTGGAATTTTGTGGACAAGCTCCGTCTCGCAGGAGGAGGTATTGTCTCCCTGGAGCCTCCCTACGGGACATCACTGCTGCCATCGAGGACACGACCACGGACGCCTCTACTAATAAACTTTGTCATCCACAAAGGCACAAATGATGTCCCGATCAGCAGAAGAAATGGCGAAATATAAGGAAATGATTCGCAAATATAAGACTAAATCAAATAATATTATAGTTTCAGGCATTCTCCCAAGGATCAACGCGAACGCAAGGTTCTACAACATTGCTTTCAGTACAAACAACAGATTAAAGACTCTACCAACAGGAAAACGTCGAGTATCTCAACATGTGGAGCGATTTCTATAATGAACACAAACTCTTCCAGAGAGACGGCCTTCATTTCAACGCAGTGGGAGTGGCCAGGATGGGCAGACAAATCCATGAAAAAGTTTTCCTCTACAGATAAAAAAAAAACGCTCGGGCGGCAGCAACAGGACCAGTGTCATGAACAATAACGCAATGAGTTTATCCACAGATTCAGACAAGATCAGAGCTTGTTACTTCAATGCCCGTAGTTTATAAAATAAATTTAATGAGTTGCAAGCTCTTATTTTATCTTGAAAACCATGACATCATGGGCGTCATGGAAACGTGGATAAATTCATCAAGCAGAGATTACTTGGCCGAGTACTCACTCTCTGGCTACACCATTTTTAGCTGCAAGAGAACTTACCGTGCAGGAGGAGGTGTTATGTTCTATGTACAAAGTAATCTACACCCTCATTTACTTCCAACCTCAACCATTGCTAATATAGACGTCACTTTCATAGAAAATAAATCTTGTAAAATAACATTAGGTCTTGTTTATCGTCCTCCAGCTTAGTCACCTGCTACAGACGAAAAACCTTATGATCTAAATATCCGTAAATAATTGCATAATTATGGGGAACTTTAATCTTTCAGTCATGAGGTGGGGTGAACTAATGACTGCTCATGTGGGCCAGCATCTATACAAGTTCATACTTGAAAGCTCCTTCCACCAGCACATCATGCATCTGATGAGAGGTAACAATATCCTAGATATTGTTTTAACAACTGATGAAGAGTCAATAAAAGACGTAAAAATTGGACCAGAACTTAGTTCCAGCGATCGTAGCTGGACGGCGGACAGTTTAGAGATGGCACCTGCCCTGGGATGCTTCCCAGCTACCTTACGGCTTTCACGGAGGTCTTGTGTCGCCCAGATTCAAGTACACGAAGGCCAAACTCCACTCCTCTCCTATGGCTACTGCAAGGAACTGGCCATCATCTCACCGGAGTTCCCGAAGTCAATTCTCAAGGTCAAGCATGTTAACCGGTGTAGCAAACTGCCCCTCCCTGCCACCACGTTCCCATCTGCTGCGATGGAGTACTTTCTTCATGAGTTCCAGGACGTGCTGCTCTCCAAAGAGGATCTGAAGAAGACCCCTGAAGCCCGTGGTAGCCCAGCCCATGCAGATCCACCTGAAGGAGGATGCTGTACCGTTCATTATTCACACACTACAACAGATTCCCTTCACATTCCAGCAGCAAGTTAAGGATGAGCTGAAATCCATGGTGCGTCTGGGGATAATTGCGCCTGCCAGCGATGAGCCATCTACCTGGTGCTACCCATTGGTTGTCGTTGCCAAGGACAAGGAAGTTCGCATCACATTGGACCTCACGAAGCTCAACAGTCAGGTTTCCCGCCCGGCTCACCCAGCACCAACACCTTTTGCTGCCATCCACAGGGTTAACCCGTCAGCTCATTACTTCACAACAACGGACACCCTGTGTGGGTACTGGCAGTCGGAGCTTGACAAGAAGGATCGGTACCTCATGACATTCATTACCCCGTTCGGCTGATTTAGGCACTGCAGTGGACCCATGAGTTTCACGGCTACTGGTGACACCTGCTGCCACCTTGGTGACATGGCACTCTAGGGGATGGAGAATTATGTCAAGGTGGTCGACGACATCCTTCTCTTCGATGACGATCTCCCAACACACTTGCAAAGGATTCATCAGATGCTGATCAGATGCCGTGAGCACAGAATCACCCTCAACAAGGACAGTTCACAGTCGCCGAGCCTAGGATCCGATTCTGTGGCTATGACCTTTCCGCTATGGGCGTCTCTGCAGGCGAAGACCGAATCAGTGCCATCAGGGACTTCCCAATACCCGCGAACCTGACTAACCTCCGTTCTTTCATGGGCCTGGTGAACTAGCTGTCAGAGTTCACCCCGGACATAGCAGCTGCAGCTCAGCCTCTTCGCCCCCTTATGAACACGAAACGGACGTTTACTTGGACAGCAGGCCGCGATGAAGCCTTCAACTGTGTCAAGACAGTGCTTCTCCAACCGCCTGTCTTGGCCCACTTCGACCTGGTGCTACTGGTGATCCTCCAGACAGATGCCTCCCACCTTCACGGGATTGGGTACGCTCTCCTCCAAGACCATGGCCAGGGATAGACATGTCTAGTTCAGTGTGGCTCATGCTTCCTCTCTGACGCTGAGGTGCACTATGCTACCATTGAACTAGAGCTACTCGCTGCCATCTGGGCCATGTCCAAGTGTAAGCTCCACCCAATTGGTCTACAACACTTCACACTGATGACAGGCCACTGGCCACTAGTCCCAATTCTGAACGCCTCCAACATCTCAAAGAGAAAATCTCGCCCTACCTCTTCATGGCCGTGTGGTGGGCCGGGAAGCTGCTATGCATCCTGGACGCTGTCAAGAGCCCCAGTCAGCTATCCTACACTTGAGGACGAGATGGTGTGCACCGACGCCACCTCACACCTACGACGCATCATAGTTACCAACACCAAATGCTCTGACTGAGACACACCACATCACGAAGCCAATAGGACTCTACAGGAATTCCGAGCCGCAGCAAGCGCGGATCCGTTGTATGCCCACCTCACCGCCTGTGTGATGTCTGGATTCCCGTCCAACCAGTACAAGCTACACAGCTAAATATTCCCCTAATGGAAACGCCACAATCACCTATACGCCGATGGGGAGCTGGTCCTGTATGGCCAGAGAATTGTGGTTCCTGCTGCTCCCCACCGTTGCACCCTCGCACATCTCCACGACAGCCATCGGGGGTGTGGAAACCACTCGCTGTTGGGCGAGGCAGACTGTTTTCTGGCCTGGCATTGACATCACCAGTACTGTTCATGCCATGTCAAGTGCTACTGCCGAGCCAACAACAGGAACCCTTGATGTGTGACGACAACCCCTCCACAGACTTCTTCACACTTCCTGGGAAATGCTTCCTTATCATTGCAGATAGACTCTCGGGGTGGCTTGTAGTTGTCCCGTGTGGTGTGGAAACCACTGCCTCGCACACCATCCAGATGTTCTGCCGATACTTCCGGGAAGTGGGTGTTCCCCCCGCTACGTAGCGATGGCGGTCCCCAGTTCGCCAGCTCAGACTTCCAGAGCGCTTCCATGGAGCGCTGGGATGTCCACCATATATTGATCTCGCCACACTACCCCCAGTCTAACGGCTACGCTGAGACGGCTGTCAAGTCAGTGAAGCACCTCATCCTGAAGACAGCGCCCTCCGGCAACATTGACACAGGAGAGTTCGCCAGAGGTCTCCTGGAGCTACGCAACGCTCCCACCTTCACAGGACGATCCCCTACGCAACACCTGTATCGCCGCCCTCTTTGCTCCTGCGTCCCTGCCCACCCAGAATCCTTCTCCGCAGACTGGCAGACCAAGACGGAGGACTGCGACTGTCGCGCTGCCACCTGAGCTGCCCAGGTGCAGGCTTGCTATGACCAGCACGCCCAATCCCTCCCTAAGCTGAGCATCGGGCCACAGTCCATATCCAGAACCCGACGTCTCTCCACTGGGACAAGGTTGGCGTGGTCGTGGGCTGCAGCAGGAACAGGGACTACGAGGTATGTCTCCCTAGCGGACGTGTCTGGCGACGAAACCGCCGGTTCCTGCAACAAGTGACAGCCCGCAGTCACGACCCCCTTCCCCATATCCCTGTGGATGAGAAAAGTATGTCCGGTTCAGTTACTCTCCCAGTTACCCCACGTCGTTCCCAGCGGCTCAGAGAAAAGGGTTCCGCTCGAGACAGTGCTACGAGTGTGAGGGGAGAGGGAAGTGTGGATATGTAATGTACTGCACCATGTTTCATATTGTACCTTCATTTATTAAACGTCTGGCTGGTGTTTCCGAGGCAGCCACGCGCTCAGGGTCTGCCACGGCACTATTCGTTTGTTCCTTGCCTTAATATAGAAACCACAGTCTGTACGTGTTTCTATAAAGAACCTACAACTTCCTGGCTGTCCTGTCCCGACAGCTAACCCACATAACATCTTCCTCTTCTTCTTCTTCGTTGTCGTCGTCTTCCTCTCCTTCTTCTTCTTCTTCTTCTTCTTCTTCTTCTTCTTCTTCTTCTTCTTTCTTTCTTTTTTTCTCCTTTTTCTTTTTCTTTTTCTTTTTCTCCTTTTTCTTCCTCTTCTTGTTCTTCTTCTTCCTCTTCTTGTTCTTCTTCCTCTCCTTCTTCTTCTTTTCTTCTTTTTCTCTTTTCTTCTTCTTCTTCTTTTCCTTTTTTTCTTCTTTTTCTTCTTCTTCTTCTTCTTCTTCTTCTTCTTCTTCTTCTTCTTCTTCTTCTTCTTTTCCTTCTTCTTCTTCTTCTTCTTCTTTCCTTCTTCTTCTTCTTTTCCTTCTTCTTCTTCTTCTTCTTCTTCTTTTCCTTCTTCTTCTTTTTCTTTTTCTTTTTCTTCTTCTTCCTCTTCTTTTTCTTCTTTTCCCCTTTTTCTTCTTTTTTCCTCTTCTTTTTCATCATCATCTTCTTCTTCTTCTTCTTCTCCTTCATCGTCGTCGTCGTCTTTCCCTTCTTCCTCTCTTTCTTCTTCGTCGTCGTCTTCTTCTTCTTCCTCTCCTTCTTCTTCGTCGTCGTCGTCTTCCTCTTCTTCCTCTCCTTTTTCTTTTTCTTCTTCTTTTTCTTCTTCTTTTTCTTCTTTCCCTCCTTCTTCCTCTTCTTCCTCTCTTTCTTCTTCTTCTTCCTCTCCTCCCTCTTCTTCTTCTCCTTCTTCTTCTTCCTCTCCTCCTCCTCCTTCTTCTTCTTTTTCTTCCTCTTCCCCATCTTTTTCTTGTTCTTATTTTTGTTCTTGTTCTCTTTGTTCTTCTTCGTCTTCTTCTCCTTCTTCTTCTTCTTTTTCCTCCCTTGTTCTTTCTCTCCTTCTTCTTCTTCTTGTTCTTGTTATTCTTTTTCTCCTTCTCCTTCTTCTTCGTCTTCTTTTTCCTCTTCTTCTTTCTTTTCTTCATCTTCTTCTTCTTTGTCTTCTTTTTCTTCTTCTTCCTCTCCTTCTTTTTCCTCTTCTTCGTCTTTTCTTCTTCTTCCTCCTCTCCTTCTTCTTCCTCTATTTTTCTTCTTCTTCCTCTATTTTTTCTTCTTCTTCTTCCTCTCTTTCTTCTTGTTCTTCTTCTTCCTCCTCTCCTTCTTCTTCTTGTTCCTTTCTTTTTCTTCTTCCTCTATTTTCTTCTTCTTCTTCTTCTTCTTCTCCTTCTTCTTCTTCTTCTTCTTCTTCTTCTTCTTCTTCTTCATCTTCATCTTCTGCTTCTTCTTCTTCTTCTTCTTCCCTTCTTCTCGTCCTTCTTCTTCTTCTTCTTCTTTTTCTTCTTTTCTTCTTTTTCTTCTCCTTTTTTTTCTTTTTTCTTTTTCTTTTCTTTTTTCTTTTTCTTCTTCTTCTTCTTCTTCTTCTTCTTCTTCTTCTTTTATTTTTTTGTTTCTTCTTCTTCTTTTACTTTTTTGTTTCTTCTTCTTCTTCTTCTTCTTCTTTTACTTTTTTGTTTCTTCTTCTTCTTCTTCTTCTTCTTCTTCTTCTTCTTCTTCTTCTTCTTCTTCTTCTATGTTTCTTCTTCTTCTTCTTCTTCTTTTATGTTTCTTCTTCTTCTTCTTCTTCTTCTTCTTCTTTTATGTTTCTTCTTCTTCTTTTTTGTTTCTTCTTCTTCTTCTTCTTCTTCTTCTTCTTCTTCTTCTTCTTCTTTTTATGTTTCTTCTTCTTCTTTTTTGTTTCTTCTTCTTTTTCTTCTTTTTTTATGTTTCTTTTTCCTTCTTCTTCTTCTTCTTCTTCTTCCTTCTTCTTCTTGTTTTTTCCTTCTTCTTCTTCTTCTTCTTCCTTCTTCTTCTTCTTCTTGTTTTTTCCTTCTTCTTCTTTTTCTACTTCTTCTACTTCTTCCTTTGATAGTAGTGCTGCTTCTTCCTCTGCTGGTGTTGCTGTTTTTTTTTGTTCCTCTAACGGTGGTGGTGGTGCTTTTTCTTAGTGTGGTGCTGCGTATTCTGCTTCCTCTGATGGTGGTGGTGGTGATTCCTCTTCTTTTTCCTATGCTAGTGCTTCTTGTTTTTTTTTATTGTTCTTCTCGTTCTTCTTCTTTTGATGGTGATAGTGAAGGTGCTTCCTTGTCTTCTTCCTCTGATTGTGAATGTGCTACTTCATTTTATTTTTCTTTCTCTGATGGTGGTGATGGTAGTTCTTCTTCTTCTTCTTCTTCTTTTGTTGTTCTTCTTTTGTTCTTCTTTTCTTCTTCTTTTCTTCCTCTTGTTCCTATGATGGTGGTGCTTCTTCCTCCTGAGCTTCTTCCTCTGATGGTGGCGTTTCTTTTTTTTCTTTTTTCTTCTTCTGATAGTGGTTTTGCTTCTTCTTTTAATGGTTGTGGTGCTGCGTCTTCTTCCTCTGATGGTGGTGCGGCATCTTATTCTTCCTCTTATAGTGGTGGCGCTTCTTCTTTTTTTTTTTTTTTTCTTCTTTTTTTTTTCTTCTTTTTTTTTTTTTGATGGTGGTGGTGGTGTTTCTTCTTCCTTTGATGGTGTTGTACTGTTTCTTCTTCCTTCTAATGATGGTGGCGGTGCTGCTTTTCCTTCTTTTTCCTCTGATTGTGATGTTTTTCTTTTTTCCTTCTTGTTCTTGTTCTTGTTATTATTTTGATAGTGTGTTGCTGCTTGTTTTTCTTCTAATGGTGGTGCTGATTCTGCTTCTTTTGATGGCGGTGGTGCTTCTTCTTTTTCCTCTTCTGATGGTGGTGGTGCTGCCTTTTCTTCCTCCTCTGAAGGTGGTGGTGGTTGTGGTGGTGCTTCTTCTTCTGATACCGGTGGTGAATCTTCGTTTTCTTTCTCTTCTGATGGTGGCGGTGCTGCTTGTCCCTCTTATTCTGATGTTGTTGCTCCTTTTTCTTCTTTTCTTCTCCTTGTCATGTTATTGGCCGAGTTTACCTTGAACGGGATCACGTTTTCTTAGTGTCCCCGTGTTCCGGTTACCTGCCATTCGGGCATTATCCTTATTATTGTTATAAGTAGTGTAAGGCTTATTTACCCATTTTATATCATGTAGTATTATTCTCTTCATAATTTAAGTTCTCTTTATCTTTGTATGTATAAGGAAGGAAGTACAATTGAGGTGAAATACGTTGAAAACGAGGGGAGCTTGAGTGGGCAACAACACATTCCAAGGAGGGGAAAAGGCAGAACGCCTTGGGTCGTGAAGTAGGGAAGAAGGTGGCGTTTCTCAGGGGAGGATTTTGGTGTGGATTGGTGGTGGAGTGAGTTTGTGGAGGTATTAGTGGTGTAGCGGTATAACCTTGATATCCAGGATCAGGTTAGTGAGTCTTTTGTGGTACCAAGAGCTCTTGTCCGCTGAAATTCGGTTGTTGAGTTGTGCCGGTGACGCTGTTGGAAGGGGTCATAGGTCAAACTGGCAGCCATTTTGTGAGTGGAGGTTGTGGTGTTAACCTTGGAAGTTGGTGTTGTGGTGTATTGGTAATTTTGGGGATGATGTTATGGTGTTATGGGTAATCTTTGGTGATAATGGTAATCTCTTGTGAGGCTTGAGGAGGTGAAATACAGGAATTATTGTCTGGGGACCCGGAAATGGCGTTCGGGTAAATTCCTGCGGTTGAGGGGAAATATTTCTGTGACTGGTGGAGGTGTAAACGGGTTCTGGTGACGTGGGAAGTGACGAGAACGTCATGTTGTAACGTGTACTACCTCATGTTGTTTGTGAATTATTATTAGTATTAATATATGTGCTTGTAACATAGAATAATCGTGTTTTCTACTCCCCCAACAACAATCTGGTATTAGAGGTAATTCCAGGTGTGCTGAGTCAAGGTAAAGGTGGAGCGAGAGATAATTCTGACGATTTCGGATAGGTCGGGTAGGCACTCGAAGCCTTTAAAAATCCAGACCTTTAAAACTTTCCGGGATCAGTGTAACGTCCACTTTCTTGGAGAGATAACCGGGATCGTACGATCGCAGGTACGTAAGTAGGCGATCGTGACAGAATATGGGGGCCTGTCCGGGATTTTTGAATATTTGTGGGGTGTAACGAGTGTTACATGGTGATTGTTGTTGGGAGGAGTTTACCTGTGTGAAATATTTCTTTAAAACTGTGCATGTATTGTGGTGAATATTTGGAGGAATATTTTGTGAATATTTTGTGGAGTGTTGTGATTGTAATCATGGCCGCTAGACGTGTTGAGATGTTCCTTCTGTCGAGAAGTGTGCATGATCTGTACACACTAACCAAGGAGGAATTATGTTCAGTGGCTGAAAGGTTTCAAGTGGAGTTGAAATCCAAGAAAAAGGAGGAAATGCAAGCGGAGTTGAAAAATGCTCTTGTGGAGAGGAGCTGGTTTGAAAATGATGGTGGTGAAAGTGAGGATAATGATGGGGAGAGTGTAGAGGAAGGTGCTGGGGTCAGTGAGATAAACCTGGGTGCTTTTGGTGGAACAGATGGCCTTTCTAGTAGTGAAAAATTTGAGTTAATGAAACTTCAAATACAGATGCAGAAAGAACAGAAACAGCAAGAGATGGAGTTAAAGAGGGAACAGAAGCAGCAAGAGATGGAGTTAAAGAGGGAATTGCAAAAGGAGCAAATGCAGAAAGAGATGGAGTTGCAACAGATACAGATGCAAAAAGAGATTGAGATAGAAAAAAATTAGAGCAGAAAGTAAAAATAAAGTGAACAGGACCAGGGCAGGAAATGGTGCTCAAGGCAACGGGGATTTAGAGAGAAAGGCCATCAGTATGCCTAACTTTGTGGAAGGGGAGGAAGAAAACTTCTTTTTTCAATTTGAAAAAACTGCAAAGATGATGGGATGGGATGAAAATGATTGGGCATTAATAGTCCAGTCTAAATTTGAGGGAAGGGCCCGAGCAGTATATGTGAATTTGAGTGAGCAAGACGCATGTGATTATGAAGTGGTAAAGGAAGCGGTGTTGGGATCAACCCTTCTATGTCTGGATGTGTACCGGGAAAGATTCCGCAGGACGACAAAACGCCCAGGTGATACTTATCTCGGGATGGCTCGAGAGGTTACCCTTAAACTGGACCGGTGGCTGAAGGCCGAGGAAGCCACTACACTTGAAGAGGTAAAAGGAGTTATACAGATGGAACAATTTATGAGCCAAATGCCCCTCAGTGTAAAATGTGAGCTCGCATCGCACGACGTGAAAGACGTGATGGAAGCCGGACGCAGAGCTGACAAGTACTGTGCGGTCCGTGGGTTGAACGGAGATGAACACCATGAAGGGAGAAAGCCATTCTCCAGCAGAAATGATGGTCATCAGAGATATAAGAATGACAGTCAGATGAGCTCGACATCAGTCCACAGATCAAACCAGCCCCGCCCTAACAACTATAGTTTTCCCCACACTTACACCATGCCCCCACCAGCCGACCACAACATGAGGTCTACGCCCTATGGGAGTAGGCCCAGGAGCACTACCTATTACCAGAAGGGTAGTGGGGATGAAGGTGCAGTTAAGTGCCTTGGATGTGGAAGTAGCGGGCACAGGAAGTTCCAGTGTCCGAAGGGACGGCCGAAGCCAGTGGGAGCAGTTGCCGCCCAAAGAGACCTAATAAAGTATGTGGAGAATATGAATGCAGAGATACAAGAGGAGCCGCCGAAAGATGAGGGCTTTGAGCACTTCACCAGTAAGGGCACAGTGAAAGTGGAGGGAAGTCCAGAGAAGGTGATCAGAATCCTTCGGGATACGGGAGCTAACCAGAGTCTGATCTTAAGTAGTGTACTCCCATGGAATGAGGAGACCAGCACTGGCAGAGAGGTCTCATGCAAGGGTGCAGGAGGCCAGTTCAGTATTCCCCTGCACAAAGTTTGGCTGGACTGTGGATACGTCACTGGAGAGGTGACGGTGGGAGTGAAGGAGGCACTGCCCGTAAATGGAATGGATATGCTGGTTGGGAACGACCTGGCTGGAGGTCGAGTTATCCCTAAACTTCAGATGTTAGACAACCCTCTGATAGGGATGACGGAAACCACCACTCCAGCAGCAGTCCCTCACTCAACAGATGGGGAAGCAGAGGTGCCTGAATTGTTCCCAGTCTGCGCAGTGACCCGAGCGATGGCCCGGAAGGAACGCATGGACACCGAGGGAGCAACGCAGGAGGACGAAGGCCTGGGCGTTCTGTTTGAGGAACCTGATGAAAAAAGAACTAACCCGGAGTGCGCGAGTGGTGAACCGGTTGTAGGCCAGGTGGAGCCCAACCTTGATTTTCTGGTAGAAAAGAACGAGTTGATAAAAGCTCAGGAGAGTGATAAAAGCTTGAAGTCAGTGGAATGAGGCTAACAGGCTGGGTGAACTTGACAATGAGTACGTGGGCTACTACGTGAATAACGGGGTATTAATGAGAAGTTGGAGGCCCCTGACAGCCCCAACCTCCGATCACTGGATGGTGAAAAGGCAGATTGTGGTGCCATGGGTGTATAGGAAGAAAATTTTGGAGATGGCACACGAAGGTAATCTGGCAGGACACCTGGGGGTCAGAAAAACCCTAGGAAAGATCCTGTGTCATTTTTTTCTGGCCCAGAGTGAGAGGTGATGTGAAAGAGTTTTGTAAAACTTGTGGTTTGTGTCAGAAGGTGGGCAAGCAAAACCAGGTGATTCGCCCTGCCCCCCTTCATCCTATACCTGTGGTCGAGGAACCATTCAGTAAGGTGGTGATAGACTGCGTAGGTCCTTTACCAAGGACCCGGAGGGGGAACCAGTACTTGCTGACTATTATGTGTATGTCATCCAGGTTTCCTGAGGCCATTCCCCTCAGGAGTATAAACTCTAAAAACATTGTGAGGGAACTAGTGAAATTTTTCTCCTGGGTGGGAATTCCTAAGGTGTTGCAGTCAGACCAAGGAAGTAATTTCACTTCTCGTGCGTTCAAGGAAATCCTAAGGGGTCTAAAGATTGAACAGAGACTGTCGAGTGCTTATCATCCTCAGTCTCAGGGTTGTGTAGAAAGATTTCACCAAACTTAAAAACACTCTCAGGATGTATTGTGAGGAGATGAGTGTTCATTGGGATGAGGCATTGCCACTAGCCTTGTTCGCGTTAAGGGACAGTGTGCAGGAGTCAACTGGTTTCAGCCCATTTGAGTTAGTGTATGGCCATGAGGTGAACGGTCCTTTAAGGATGGTGAAAGAAAAATGGTTAGGAGCAGAGGAGCCTCCTAATGTGGTGAAATATGTAGCTGATTTCAAGGACAGATTGATGAGAACTAGGGAAATTGCTCGGGAAAATCTAAAAAATAGTCAAAGTGAAATGAAAGGCTGGTATGACAAGAAGGCGAGGGCCAGATCTTTCCAGCCTGGGGACAAGGTATTGGTTCTTTTCCCATTGCAGGGTGATCCTTTCAAAGCCAGGTTCAGCGGGCCTTGGGAGATTGAGAGAAAAATGAGTGATGTAAATTACATTGTAAAAACTCCAGGGAGGAAGAAAAGGAACCAGTTGTGTCATGTAAACATGTTGAAGCCATTTCACGAAAGGGACAGAGAAAATGGAGATGATGTAGTAGAAGGAGTAAGAGCTGTGAGTGTTGTAAATGTAACCACTGAGGCGGAGGAGAAGTGGTCTGAAGTGAAATTGAGCAGGTGCGAAGGGATGGTGCTACAGAACTCAGCTGTGTTAGGGAATTTAAATGATAAACTGTGGCACATGGAGCTAGAGAAGAAGGAGAGGATTAGGGAGATAATTGAAAGGTTCAATTCTTTGTTCCCTGATGCACCTAGAAAAACTAATGTGGTGGTGCACGATGTGGATGTTGGGGAGGCTGAACCCATCAAACAGCATCCCTACAGAGTTAACCTGCAGAAAAGAGAGATCATGAGAAAAGAACTAGAGTATATGCTGGAACACGACTTGATTGAGCCCAGTGAGAGCCCATGGAGCTCGCCATGTGTGCTGGTGCCCAAGCCTAGTCAAGAGAGTTTCCGTTTCTGTACGGACTATAGGAAGGTTAACATGGTGACAAAACCTGATGCTTACCCTATCCCTAGAGTTGATGACTGTATAGATCATTTGGGAAGTGCCAACTTCATAACAAAAATTGACTTGTTAAAGGGATACTGGCAAGTAGGACTCACTGAGAGGGCAAAAGCCATATCAGCTTTTGTCACCATGGATGGATTATACCAGTACAAAGTTCTTCCGTTTGGGATGAAGAACAGTGGGAATTCTTTTCAGAGGTTAATGAACAGAGTACTGAAGGGCTTGAAGGGATGTTCTGTGTACATAGATGACATATTGTTGTACACTGAGAGTTGGGAAGAGCATGTGCAGCTGCTGGAGGAAGTATTCAGGAGGCTGGATGATGCCAACCTTACTGTCAACTTAGCAAAAAGTAATTTCGTGCAAGCTGCCGTGGAGTACTTAGGCTTCAAGGTTGGGAAAGGTGAAGTGAGAACCGTGGAAGCCAAGGTGAAAGACATTGTAAATCTCCCTCCACCCTCCAATAGGAAGGAGATACTGAGATTCTTAGGGGCCAGTGGATATTACAGGCGATTTTGTAAGAATTTCTCTGATGTTGCCATGCCTCTGACCAAGTTGCTGAATAAGAAGTCAAAATTTTGTTGGGATAAGCTTTGTGAGGAAGCTTTTGTGGAGATTAAGAAAATGTTAGTCAGTGTCCCGGTGCTGCGCATGCCTGATTATGAAAAACCATTTGTATTGTACGTGGATGCCAGTCAGAATGGTGTGGGTGGTGTGTTAATGCAAGAACATGAGGGAATGGAGCACCCCATAGGCTATTATTCTAAGAAGTTGTTACCATATCAAAGGGCTTACAGCACTATTGAGGAAGAGGCTTTGGGCCTAGTGCTGAGTTTGAGTCATTTTGAAGTGTACGTCAAAGGGACGGGACAGCCTGTGCAGGTCTTCACCGACCACAATCCGCTCATTTTCTTGCATAAAATGAAAAACTCCAATCAGAGGCTGATGAGGTGGTGCCTGGTCTTACAGGACTATAACTTAGAGATTCACCATGTGAAAGGCAGTGAGAATATTATTGCCGATGCCTTGTCCCGCGCACCACCTAGTCGTGAGGCATCCTAATCAGGTGCCTCACGCCTCTTTTGGGAAGGGGATGTTATGTTATTGGCCGAATTTACCTTGAACGGGATCACGTTTTCTTAGTGTCCCCGTGTTCCGGTTACCTGCCATTCGGGCATTATCCTTATTATTGTTATAAGTAGTGTAAGGCTTATTTACCCATTTTATATCATGTAGTATTATTCTCTTCATAATTTAAGTTCTCTATATCTTTGTATGTATAAGGAAGGAAGTACAATAATTGTACTACATCAATTATTGATGTAGCTGCACCGGCTGGGCATCAATTGGCTCTCAGGTGATCTGTTTTACTGATCACACCCATCATCGTAGGGTCGAGGAAAGGCAGTTCTCCCTGACACGTTTATTGATGAGGTAGGCATGACCGTAAGAACTGCAAACAAGTTCTCGGTCTCAATTTCTTACAAAATAACATTATACACTGATATTAAACACTTTCAACATATTACAATATTCATTAACAATACATGCAATTGACTTGGCACTATGACAATCAGTTTTTACTACAAAATTAAAGTATTTACCTCGGTCACCATCCTGCCCGTCTTTGTCTGAGCGCGACTTGGCCGTGAGTGATGCCCGCAGGCGACTAGCAGGTTAACCCCACACTACCAACAAGTGAGCATCGGCTTCGGTGCTTAATATAGCATTAAATACTGATACTTACACATATTACACGTTTTCATGCAAATAAAAAACTATTGAACATTTCACTTATAAATGCCGAGGAATAATGACGTGAGGTACATACGCTTTACATACAGTAACAATTGAGGTGAAATACGTTGAAAACGAGGGGAGCTTGAGTGGGCAACAACACATTCCAAGGAGGGGAAAAGGCAGAACGCCTTGGGTCGTGAAGTAGGGAAGAAGGTGGCGTTTCTCAGGGGAGGATTTTGGTGTGGATTGGTGGTGGAGTGAGTTTGTGGAGGTATTAGTGGTGTAGCGGTATAACCTTGATATCCAGGATCAGGTTAGTGAGTCTTTTGTGGTACCAAGAGCTCTTGTCCGCTGAAATTCGGTTGTTGAGTTGTGCCGGTGACGCTGTTGGAAGGGGTCATAGGTCAAACTGGCAGCCATTTTGTGAGTGGAGGTTGTGGTGTTAACCTTGGAAGTTGGTGTTGTGGTGTATTGGTAATTTTGGGGATGATGTTATGGTGTTATGGGTAATCTTTGGTGATAATGGTAATCTCTTGTGAGGCTTGAGGAGGTGAAATACGGGAATTATTGTCTGGGGACGCGGAAATGGCGTTCGGGTAAATTCCTGCGGTTGGGGGGAAATATTTCTGTGACTGGTGGAGGTGTAAACGGGTTCTGGTGACGTGGGAAGTGACGAGAACGTCATGTTGTAACGTGTACTACCTCATGTTGTTTGTGAATTATTATTAGTATTAATATATGTGCTTGTAACATAGAATAATCGTGTTTTCTACTCCCCCAACAACAATCTGGTATTAGAGGTAATTCCAGGTGTGCTGAGTCAAGGTAAAGGTGGAGCGAGAGATAATTCTGACGATTTCGGATAGGTCGGGTAGGCACTCGAAGCCTTTAAAAATCCAGACCTTTAAAACTTTCCGGGATCAGTGTAACGTCCACTTTCTTGGAGAGATAACCGGGATCGTACGATCGCAGGTACGTAAGTAGGCGATCGTGACATCCTTTGGTGGTGATTCTTCTTCTTCTTCTTCTTCTTCTTCTTCTTCTTCTTCTTCCTCTGATTGCGGTGCTGGTCTTTTCTATCTCTTATGGTGGTGCTTCTTCTTTTTCAGCTCCTCCTCCTCCTCCTATTCTTCTTTCTCATCCTCTCCTCCTCCTCCTCCTCCTTCTCCTCCTCCTTCTTCTTCTGCTTCTTTTCCCGATAGTGGTGGCCCAGGTTCTTCTACCTCTGATAGTGGTGGTGCTTCTTCTTCTTCTTCCTCTGATGGTGGTGGTGGTGCTTCTTCCTCTGATGGTGTTAGTACTTTTTTCTTCTTCTTCTTCCTGCTCTAAAGTTGGTCGTGCTATTTCATCTTCATTATCTGATGTTAGTGGTTCTTCCTCTTCTTCTTCTTCTTCTTCTTCTTCTTCTTTTTGTTCTTCCTCTAAAATTGGTCGTGTTGTTTCTTCTTCATTATCTGATGTTAGTGTTTCTTCTTCTTCTTCTTCTTCTTCTTCTTCTTCTTCTTCTTCCTTTTGTTGTTGTTGTTGTTGTTGTTGTTGTTGTTTTGGTGGTGGTGCTGTTTCTTCTTCCTCTGATGTTGGTGGTTCTGGTTCTTCGTCTTCCTTTGATGGTTGTTTTTCTTTTTCGTCTTCTTCTTCTTCCTCTCTCTCTCTCTCTCTCTCTCTCTCTCTCTCTCTCTCTCTCTCTCTCTCTCTCTCTCTCTCTCTCTCTCTCTTATCGCACCGTTGTGCTGTTATCCTTTTTTTTGTTCTCCCTTCGTTCCCGCCCCCCCTCCTCTCTCTCTCTCTCTCTCTCTCTCTCTCTCTCTCTCTCTCTCTCTCTCTCTCTCTCTCTCTCTCTCTCTCTCTCTCTCTGTCACTATACTATACATTATAGTTTGCATACTATAATGCGTACTATAATGAAATAAGGCAAAAATGTAAATTCATTGTTCTAACCACAAAAGCAAAGTTTTAAGAACAATTTTTTTTTTCTCTATTTTGTTTAGATGGAAATAAATGGAAAATTATGGTTTGGGGCCAAGGACAAGAGAAAAATGAAATTTTGTTACATAGTGCTATTCATTAATGATCTAAACCAAACTTCTTGTCCTATCCATTCCTGCGCTGATGATACCACTGCACTTTTCCACGTCTTTTCAAAGACGTCCAACCCTTCAGGAAGTAAACAGTTCACGCAGGGAAGCCACAGAACGCCTGACTTCTGATCAGAGCAAACTTGGTATTGTTCAGTGCCTCAAAAACTCAATTCCTCCATCTATCAACCAGACACAACCTTCCAAACAACTATCCCCTCTTCTTCAGTGACACGCAGCTGTTTCCGTCTTCTACACTGAACATCCTCGGTCTGTCCTTTTCTTATAATCTAAACTGGAAACTTCACAGCTCATCTCTAACTAAAACAACTTCTATGAAGCTAGGCATTCTGAGACGTCTCCGCCAGTTTTTCTCATCTCTCCAGCTTCTAACTCTGTACAAGGCCCTTATCCGTTCATGCATGGAGTATGCTTCACATGTCTGGGGGTGTTCCACTCATACCGCTCTTCTAAACAGGTCTTCAGCCTCTTTCTCATCGCCGCAGTGTTGCATCTCTAGTTATCTTCTGCCGCTATTTTCATGCTAACTACTCTTCTGATCTTGCTAACTGCATGCCTCCCCTCCTCCCGCGGCCTCGATGTACAAGACCTTCTTTCTCAATCATTCATCATTTCTCTGATAAACTCTGGAACTCCCTACCTGCTTTTGTATTCCCATCTTCCTATGACTTGAATTCCTTTAAGAGGGAGGTTTCAAGACACTTATCCTGCAGTTTTTGACTACCGCTTCGGACCCTATGCGGGGACCGGCATCTCAGTTTTTTTTTTTTTTTTCCCCTTGGCCGGTGTCCCTCCTACAGAAAAAAAAAAAGTTCATCCATATCATTCAGGCTTTCATCCTCCCAGCTTCTCTAACTCAATTCTGTCTGGAAATTCTCTCATCTGACATCCTTCAATCTTCACTTTCTCCTCTTAGCCTTTGCATTTCTTCCCTCTCTTCCATACAAGTTACATTCTAGCACCAGCATGTTATGGTCTGAGACAATGTCAGTCACTCTATCCTCGTCTATCCACACGCGATTCACAATCTCACGCATTCTCCCATTCACTAGCACATGATCATTCGCAGACTCCTGATTTCTAACACACCAAGTCACTCGTACTTCTGCTAGGGTCTCATTCAGGTTTTCTAGTCTATCTCATTCACAAACTCATCAAGCATCTCACCATTTCCTATTTATTTGCTCCCCTAAAATACCTACATGAAAGACAGGAAGGGAATGGATGGTGTTGTTGCTGGGACTGTATGGAGAGATTGATTGAGGCTGTGAAGGAGTTCCTGAAGAAAATGTGGCGTGCTGGATGCAGGTGTGAAAGATAGTGTATGTTTTCTGTTTCCTGTTTTTCTTTTTTCCCCTACAGGAGTTGCCGATATAAAGGCCTGGCTCAGGAGTAATCAGGAGTTGTTGCGAAAGCGAGTAAGTATGATGTGCTGAGAGAAGTGTGGAAGAGTGTGGATGTGCCGAATATAATGTATGGTATAGATGTAATTGTATGGAACGAAAGTGAAATTGGTAAGTTAGAAGTAGGGCAGAATAGAGGAGCAGGGATGGCATTGGATACACCCAGGTACACAGCAGTGGAGGCTTTGAGATGTGATGTGGGATGGAGAACGACACTTAGGTACAAAATTAGGCTTGAAAGAATGAATGATGTAAGAATAGCAAGAAAGGTGTATCTGTGGAATGAAAGTGGAAGCAAATGGAGGAAGATGTGCATGAGAATGACAGACAAGAGTGGATTACAAGTTGTGTGGGGGATGAGAATGGCTAGGAGAAATTAAAATAAGCGTGAATGGATCGTGACAAGAGGAAACAGAGTGGGAACTGAATGGGATGTGAGAAAATGGAAGAGTGAGATAGACAGAGAAGTAAAGTATGTGGGACTGAATGAATGGAAGAATGAGAAGGAACGAAAGACCATCCTGGAGAAAGAGCACAAGGAGAAAGAGGCCCCATGTATGAAAGGTGGTATGATGGAAGCCTGGGTGGTGATCTTCTCTTCCGAATTAGGGCACAGTGTATGGATATGAATGCAAGGAATTACAGATGGTCTGAGTCCAGCAGTAAAGTGTGCCAGATGTATGACATGGGAGAGGATGAGACGGTGGAGCATGTTGTGCTGGAGTGTGTGAGGTATGAGAGAGACAGGAGAGAGATGATGCAAGTGATCCTGACTGAATTAGGGCATAATAGGAACGAAAGAGTGGAGAAGACAGGAAGGGAATGGATGGTGGTGCCGCTGGGACTGTGTGGAAAGACGAATGAAAGGATGATCGAGGCAGTGAGGGAGTTCCTGGAGAGATTGTGGCGTGGCAAATGTAGGGACAATTAGTGTAAAGGATATTGTTCGTTTTCTGCTTGTTTGTATTTTTTTTTTATTCATACAAGAGCTGCAGTTCTAAAGGTCTAGCTCAGGAGCGATCCCGTCACCTGTCATAGAGTACCAAGGCTGGCACTGAGAGCACCGAGGTGCACAGCAGTTGAAGCCTTGAGAGGTGATATGGAATGGAGCACCTTTAGGAAAAGACTCACAAAAGCCACACTTAGGTACAAGATTAGACTTGAGAGAATGGATGATGCAAGAATAGCAAGGAAGGTGTACCTGTGGAATGAAAGTAGAAGCAAATGGAGGAAGAGGTGCATGAGAATGACAGACAGAAATAGATTGCAAATTGTGTGGGCGATAAGAATGGCTGGGAGGAATCAAAATGAGCGTGAATGGGTGGTAACAAGAGGAGGCAGAGTGGGAGCCGAATGGGATGTGAGAACATGGAAGAATGAGATAGACAAACAAGTGAAATGTGTGGGACTGAATGAATGGAAGAATGAGATGGAAAGAAAGAAGACCCTGGAATGGTACAAGGAGAAAGAGGCCCCGAGGTATGAAAGGTGGTATGATGGAAGCCTGGACGGTGATCTCTTCCGAGCGAGGGCACAGTGTATGGATGTGAATGCAAGGAGTTACAGGTGGTCTGAGTCCCGCAGCAAAGTGTGCCAGATGTGTGACATGGGAGAGGATGAGACGGCGGAACATGTGGTGCTGGAGTGTGTGCAGTATGCCAGAGACAGGAATGAGATGATGCAAGTGATACTGACTGAGTTAGGGCATGATAGGAATGAAAGAGTGTAGAAGACAGGAAAGGAATTGATGGTGTTGTTGCTGGGACTGTGTAGAGAGGCGAATGAAAGAATGATTGAGGCGGTGAGAAAGTTTCTGGAGAGAATGTGGCGTGCCAGATGTATGAACAATTAGATTAGAGGATGCTGTTCGTTTCTCTTTTTTTCCCCCTTCTACAGGAGTTGCCGATCCAAAGGCCTGGCTCAGGAGTGATCCTGTCCTATCTGTACCATCTTGTAGGTACAAGGAAAAAGAGGCCCCGAGGTATGAAAGGTGGTATGATGGAAGCCTAGGCGGTGATCTCTTCCGAGCGAGGGCACCGTGTATGGATGTGAATGCAAGGAGTTACAGGTGGTCTGAGTCCCGCAGCAAAGTGTGCCAGATGTGTGACATGGGAGAGGATGAGACGGTGGAACATGTGGTGCTGGAGTGTGTGAAGTATGCCAGAGACAGGAATGAGATGATGCAAGTGATACTGACTGAGTTAGGGTATGATAGGAATGAAAGAGTGGAGAAGACGGGAAAGGAGTGGATGGTGTTGTTGCTGGGACTGTGTAGAGAGGCGAATGAAAGGATGATTGAGGCGGTGAAAGAGTTTCTGGAGAGAATGTGGCGTGCCAGGTGTATGAACAATTAGGATAGAGGATGCTGTTCGTTTCTCTTTTTTTTTCCCCTTCTACAGGAGTTGCCGATCCAAAGGCCTGGCTCAGGAGTGATCCTGTGCCACCTGAAGAAAAAGAAGAGAGAGTGGAGCAGAGCACCCAGACAGAAAACCTGATGAAAGAGGCAGAAGCACAGACGACGAAGACTGAAGAAAGAAAAGACCAGCAAGAAGTGGTGGAAGTGGCCAGAACAGACAGACGCCCAAGGAAGAAGAGAATGGTAGTCAAGAAAGCCCCATTATGTGTCATTGGAGACAGCATGGTAAGGAAGACTCCCGACTTTGTGAGAAGGGAAATTGAGTGCACCAGCATGGGAGGTGCTAAGATCCAAGACACCAAGAGGAAAGTCAAGGAAGAAGTGCAAGAAATGGAAGAGAGAAGCCTGCTAGTTGTCCAAGGAGGAGGCAACAACTTAGTAGAGGCAGGTGCTGAAGACACAGTAAAGGAAGTGATAGAAGCAGTGAGGGCAGCAGAAGAAAAGAAGATGTGTGTGGCTGTGGTGGGGGTCCTGCGGCGCCCACGGGAAGGAGTGCAGTATGAGAAGGTTAGAAGAGAAACGAACCGCAAGATATGCATGGAACTCATGAAGGTCAAGATGGAATGGATGGCAGAGAAAAAGGGCAACGTGAGCTTCCTGGACATGGATGGGATCCTTGACCAGGACAAATTCTTCGGGAGAGACGGGGTCCACCTCAACCACAACGGGAATGAGAGGCTAGGACGTCGACTGGCTGAGTGGATGAGGGCGAGGCAGGTGTGTTGTGTGGACGACGCATGACGAGGAGGACCCACTGATGTCAGCAAACATGAAAGAAAACAGACTAACCAGGCAAGTAAATGTGTGAAGATTGGCTGTATGAATGTGAGAGGATGGGGTGTGGGCAAGTTGGAGGATGTATGCAAGGAGCTCAGGGAGTGGAGGTTCGACTTAGTCGGGCTCACTGAGACTCACCTGAGAGATGATGTACGAATGGAGGGATGCGAGTATGTTATGATTGGAAAGGGGCGTAAGGCACAGGAAACACTGGGAGGAGGCGTAGCCCTACTCTACAAGAAAGAAAGAGGACTGAAAGTAGAGGAGATTGATGTGGGGGAGTGTACAAGTAGTGAGGATGTGCTTGCAGTAAGAGTGGAATGCATGGATGGTCGTGGCAGACCAGAGAAGGTGGTACTGGTGGTAGCGTACATGACTGTCATGAGTGAAAGAGCAGAGAGGGAAAATAGGAGGAAGTATGACATACTTAAGAAAGTTGTGAGAGAGCATGGAGAGGAGAGAGTGCTAATTATGGGTGACATGAATGCACATGTGGGAATACTGGGGGAACAGGTGAACAGGAATGGTGAAATGCTTGGAGAGTTTCTTGATGAACTGGAGCTGGAAAATCTGAACGTTACTTTGGCAGAGGGGCGTGTGACTTGGAGTGCAAGAGAACAGGAATCGGCAATTGACTACATGTTGGTGAATGGAAGAATGCGTGAAATTGTGTCGCACATGTGGATAGATGAGGATGGTTTGGTTGATATTGTGTCTGATCACAACATGCTGGTTGTGGAGTGCTTGATGCAGGGTGGGAATGAAGTGAAAGTGGCAAGTAAGAAAAAGAAGTGGAGACTGAGAGATGTAGGGTGGGAGAACTTTCAGGTTGATCTGAGTGAGAGAAGCTGGGACGACGAAAGTGTGCATGACGTGGAGCATCTGAATGAGAAACTGGTTGAGGACGTGAGGGGTGCTGCTGAGAACCAGATAGGGTTTGTGAGAGTAGGTAGAAGAAAGAATGTATGTAAACCATGGTGGAATGATGAAATCAGAGCGGCTAGGAAGGAGTGAAAGAGAATGAGTAGACAGTGTAGATGGCTGAGGAAAAAGAGGCATGAAAGCGATGAGGCAGAGAATGAGTATCTGAATGCATGGGCAGCGTATGTGAAGCAGCAGCGGTTGACGAGACGAATGATAATGAATGCTAAAGTGAAGAGTGAAAGGAGCGTGATTCAATCTTTAAGGGAGAAAGGTATGGAAGGTGGCCATGAATGGTACAAGTTCATGAGAGGTGAGAATATGTCAGGCAGTGTTGGTGTGGAGAGTCTAAAAGTGGAGGGTGTAGTTATAACAGAGAAGGACGGAATCAGGGAGGCAATCAAAGGGTTCTGGGAAGAAGTAGGTGGGGTAGGTGAGATGTTTAGTGTGAGAGAAGAATGTGTAACACTGGAAAGGAAGAATGCAGATGAACTGGATGAAAGAATCAGTAGGGATGAAGTGGAGAGGTGTGTGAGAAGGCAGAAGAATGGCAAGGCAGCAGGTCCAGATGATATACCCTATGAGTTCTACAAGAATGGTGGGGAGGTAGTGATAGACAGAATGACTGAGTTATTCAACCGAGTGTGGGATGAAGAGAGAGTGCCAAGAAAGTGGAATGAGAGCCGAGTGTGTCTGTTGCATAAGGGAGGATTTAAGAGTAAGAATGAGCTGAAGAACTACAGGCCAATTGCATTAGTGAATACAGTAGGTAAAGTTTTCAGTGCAGTGTTGAATGAGAGACTGTGTAAATGGATTGAGAGAGCTGGAGTGCTGGGTGAAGAACAGAATGGTTTTCGTAGGGACAGGAGAGCTGAGGACAATATGTTTGTGGTGAATGAAATGATTGAGAAGAAAAAGAAGGATGGGGGTAAATTGTACCTAGGTTTTTTGGATATAGAGAAAGCTTATGATAGAGTGAACAGAGAAATGTTAGGTAGAGTCTTAGAAAAGATTGGATTGAGTGCAAAGATAGTTAACGTAGTGCAAAGTATGTATGTGGACACAAGAGCTAGATACAGGCTAGGAGACATAGAAACAGACTGGGTGAAGAGTGAGAGAGGAGTTAGGCAGGGCTGTATATTGTCACCAACCCTTTTTAGCCTGTATACAGAGGAGCTAGCAGCCAGGATGAGAAGAATGAATGTAGGGGTAAGTGTGGGGAATGATAAAGTATGTGTGCTCCTTTATGCAGATGATGTAGTTGTTATGAGTGAATCGGCAGATGAGCTTCAAAGTTTGTTGGATGTAGTGGATGGCTATGGTAAAGACTTTGGAGTAAGCTTTAGCAGTGAGAAAAGCAAAGTAATGATTGTGAATAGGTCAGAGGATGAAAGTAATGTGGTATGGAGACTTGGAGAGAATGAGTTGACACAGGTGCAAGAATACAAGTACTTAGGGATGTGGATGAGTCCTAGTGGGTGTGCAAAGGCAAAGAATGAAAAGATAAGTATGGTAAACCAGTGGGTAGGTCGATTGGGAAGCGCGGCAAGGATGAGAGCAAGTAAGTATGATGTGTTGAGAGAAGTGTGGAAGAGTGTGGCTGTGCCATGTATAATGTATGGTATGGATGTGATTGCATGGAATGAAAGTGAAATTGATAAGTTAGAAGTGGGCCAGAACAAAGTAGCAAGGATGGCACTGAGTGCACCGAGGTGCACAGCAGTTGAAGCCTTGAGAGGTGACATGGGATGGAGCACCTTCAGAGAAAGACTCACAAAAGCCACACTTAGGTACAAGATTAGGCTTGAGAGAATGGATGATGCAAGAATAGCAAGGAAGGTGTACCTGTGGAATGAAAGTGGAAGCAAATGGAGGAAGAGATGCATGAGAATGACAGACAGGAATGGATTGTAAGTTGTGTGGGCGATAAGAATGGCTGGGAGGAATCAAAATGAGCGTGAATGGGTGGTAACAAGAGGAGGAAGAGTGGGAGCCGAATGGGATGTGAGAAAATGGAAGAATGAGATAGACAAAGAAGTGAAATGTGTGGGACTGAATGAATGGAAGAATGAGATGGAAAGAAAGAAGACCCTGGAATGGTACAAGGAGAAAGAGGCCCCGAGGTATGAAAGGTGGTATGATGGAAGCCTAGGCGGTGATCTTCTCTTCCGAGCGAGGGCACAGTGTATGGATGTGAATGCAAGGAGTTACAGGTGGTCTGAGTCCCGCAGCAAAGTGTGCCAGATGTGTGACATGGGAGAGGATGAGACGGCGGAACATGTGGTGCTGGAGTGTGTGCAGTATGCCAGAGACAGGAATGAGATGATGCAAGTGATACTGACTGAGTTAGGGCATGATAGGAATGAAAGAGTGAAGACAGGAAAGGAATGGATGGTGTTGTTGCTGGGACTGTGTAGAGAGGCGAATGAAAGGATGA
Organism: Scylla paramamosain; assembly: GCF_035594125.1. Lineage (NCBI taxonomy): Eukaryota > Metazoa > Arthropoda > Malacostraca > Decapoda > Portunidae > Scylla > Scylla paramamosain. The sequence continues at coordinate 3,397,649 of NC_087158.1, read as the reverse complement.
TTGAGGCGGTGAAAGAGTTTCTGGAGAGAATGTGGCGTGCCAGGTGTATGAACAATTAGGATAGAGGATGCTGTTCGTTTCTCTTTTTTTTTTCCCCTTTCTACAGGAGTTGCCGATCCAAAGGCCTGGGTCAGGAGTGATCCTGTGCCACCTGTACCATCAAGATCAAGATCAAGATCTGTATCATCAAGATCAAGATCAAGACTGGAAACCCTGACGGCGAGAAGGGACAGACCACTATTACAAAACAACATCCCGGTCACTATCATTTTTTTATTTTTTTTTACCCCTGAAGCGTGTAGAAGAGAAAGTGGCAAGCAGTGAGTCTAGAGAAGCTTCTTTAGTGACAAGAGACAAGGGGCAGAGGACGTCAGGTCAGGAAATGACCTTTCAAAGTCCTGCGGCTAAAGAACACAAGTAGGAAAGAAAGATTACAACTGTATAAAAGAAGAGGACATTATTAGGAAATAGGTACCTGTTTGAAAATAAGTATATTGAGGAAACAGAGAACAGTGCATCCGTTTTGGTTAATAAGAGTGAAGGAAAGGAAAGAAAAAGACTGAAGACCCAGAAAGTGATAGGGGACACGTAAGGTCAGAACTCAAGAAAGGTGCCCTCTCCTCTTTGCACCGTACACTGAGCTAATGGCGCTGCCTCTCAAACGCTTCAAGGGATCCAGTGAGGAGGTAAAGGCACTCTCATCCTGGCTGGAGCTGATGGTGTGGAGGAAGCCAGCGATGGATATTGATGGTGGTGTTGGTCAGGCGAAGAAGCTGAGGGCCCGACCAGCCTCCTCCCATCCCAGGACTCTGGTGTGCCACGACATGAAGGGTGGCTACCTGGATGACAGGTGAGGGAAGGGTGGTGGCAGATTGGCTCACCTGCTCTCCTATTTTTTTCCTTATTTTATTTATTATTTTTTTAGGAATTTTGACCAAAGCCTACGAAAACTAAAAAAAAAAAAAAAAATGTGCCAAACTAGCCACTCCTAAAACAAAGGTGTCATGACCAGGGTAAAAAAAAAGAATATAATATATATATGTATATATATATATATATATATATATATATATATATATATATATATATATATATATATATATATATATATATATATATATATATATATATATATATATATATATATATATATATATATATATATATATATATACATATACACACACACACACACACACACACACACACACACACACACACACACACACACACACACACACACACACACACACACAGTAGAATCTAGCTTTTAGAACTTAATTCTTTCCTGAATAACATTTGAAATCTGAAATGTTTGGAAACCAAAACTATTTACCCCATAGAAATCATTGTAAAACAAAAATAATCTGTTCCCATACACCAGTCTACCCAGTTTCAGCGGGTAATGACAGACTCTTCCACAGCCAAGATGGCTGCTTCACAACATCACCAGCTCACAAATTATTTATCCAGAAAAGATGTATTGAATGACCTTAGTGACACAGAATTCATCAGAAGATACTGTTTAGACTGTGTAGGTATTCTCTTTGTCACCAATCTATTGAGGGAAGCCTTACAGAGGGACAAGAGAGGAGCAACCCACTCACCGCCAAAGTGAAGGTGATCATAACACTTAGACATCTTGCTGCTGGGAAAAGCTACTGGGAAAATGCAGTTGTGCAGTAGTGATGGCATTGTAGGTCATCAAGAGAGCCACATGTGGCTCGAGATGGATGTAGATGTAGATGTAGGTGGAGCCATACATACAAGGCACCATACAGTATAGATGGAAGGCAAATATTTTTCCAATAGGTTTTCCCAATTGTAATTTTGTGGCAGCTTGCTGTGATAGAGTAGGCCATACTTGCTAGTCTTTGTGCTTTTTGTATAATGTTTTTTCTGTACCTTGAACATATTTCTCTCATTTGCTATTACAACACCCAAACACTTTATTTCATTAGTTACTTCTATTCATTCTATACTTTCTGTTCTGTTCTTAGAATTATGTATAATTATCCTACTTTTTTTTTGTTTACTTCTAAACCACATTGTTTGCTGATTTGTATCAGTGTTCTGATGTTGTCCACTGCCTCCCCCACACTCTGTGATAGCTGAAGGCTGTTGTCAGCATAAAATAAAGTGTTAATGTTTATGTTTCTTGACTAAAATCCTTTCCTTTTTTCCATGTTTTGTAAAATCAGATAGACAGGCAGGGATCCCATGCATCCCTGTCTGTTCCACTAGTTACTGGTGTATCCATTGTTATGTTATCTGTTATGGTGAGGGTGGTTACATCATCTTGGTATATATTTATGAAGGCATTTATTAGTAGTGGATGTATTTTATATTTCATTAGGGATTCCACCATTTTCTCTCTCTTAATGGAGTCAAAAGCTTTAAAATAATCAGTGGATGTTATTACAAGTGTTTTCCTTTCTCTGTAACTTTGTTTGATGCAAGTATATGTTGTTTTCTATTTTTGCACCTGCTATAAAGCCAGCTTCTATTTTTGCACCTGCTGTAAAGCCAGGTTGGACTTTCTTTATTTCATTTTTTATTAGGTGGTCCTAACCTAGCATAACCTAACTTAACCTAATGAGGGCCTCAGTAATTATACAATTATGCCTTACTGGTATGGTGTGGAGATTC
>NC_087158.1:3270000-3392500 GCF_035594125.1 Scylla paramamosain | reverse complement strand
TTTTTTTTATTTATTTATATATATGTGTGTGTGTGTATGTGTGTGTGTGTGTGTGTGTGTGTGTGTGTGTGTGTGTGTGTGTGTGTGTTAAAATGCATTAGAATGGTAAGAAGTATCTCATTTTCATTTAAATTATATCAAGAGTAGGGTGAATACCATTTGGTTTTCATTATTATGGAACTAACCGTGACCGCAATCTGTGCTGAGCCTGAAAGGATCAGGCACAGGACGTAATGATCATTGTGGATAATTATAAGAAAGATATGTATGTGATGGATCAAGATATTTTGTAAATTACTTGAGTTTAGTTTATTGATGTTGTCATCTTTAAGATTCCTATGTAGTCTACACACAAATTTCATGATAAAATTAATATGCAAATGTTACAATTCCTTATTTATTTATTTTTTATTAATTTATTTATGGGTACATGGGAACATATAAAAATGTCCAAGGGGTACAGAGGAACAAATATGTTGGGAACCTCTGCTCTACACTTTATACAATGAAGGGATCTGCAGTAAAATTAATTAATTGAATTAATCTAAATATAACCTTTCCTTCAGATGAAAATGCATACCTATGTTATTTCACTATGATCCAAAATTGTGAAAATTATACTGTAGATAATAATGTGTAGGAGGTGTGTGTCACTTATGAACAAGACAGTCATGAGGATAATAGAAATGCAATGATAATTACATTTCTTGTGGAAAAATAAGCATTCTTCTTGCCAGCCTCTCTTAAAAAGGAGCACTGGGATGAATGCGTGTGTTTAATAATTGCTAGTTGTGATTGTTCAGCACATAGGAGACTATTTGAATACTGAAGACTTCATTGGTAACATTTGTACTGTGCATTCAGTTTGCCTCTTTGGGAGTTCTGTCTCAATTAGCAGTGTCTTGATTTGGCTTCATTTTGCCTCCAGCAGATTGATCACTTTCTCACAAAATGCAGGTTTTAGGTTATGATTCCTTCTTTGTATGTTGCTGAGCTATTTATTAATATTTGGTATGCTTTACCTCAAAATAATATTTCAAAGCTTAAAGTAAAAAAAAAAAAAAATTATATATATATATATATATATATATATATATATATATATATATATATATATATATATATATATATATATATATATATATATATATATATATATATATATATATAACTTTAAGAACTGCAGTATTAACTACGTACATATTTACCAGCATGAGGATATAATGCTGTGGTAGGATGCAGAAACATGAATCAAAGCAGGACTGGCCATGAGATTTCTTATTTTCCTTCAATTGAGGTTTGTCCTTACAATCTCTTTGGTCCACATTTGAACCCCAGTCATGTCTACCTTCATATTTATAATAGATTGATTTCTCAGTGTTTTTTAATGGAGAATGCAGTTCTTCACAACACGACAACCTTTCTAAAGAGAACATGACTCTTTAGGTTTGTGTCTGGCACCAATAACAAGGATGCCTACCGCTTCTACCACTGGTCTGGGGTGGACACGTTTGTTTACTTCAGTCACCACCTGGTCACCATTCCTCCACTGGGGTGGATCAATGCCGCCCACCTGCATGGAGTCACAGTCCTTGGTGGGTGAAGGAGAGTTGAGATAGCTCTGTTTCTACGGTTGGGTGTAAGAGGGAAGTCTTGGTGAACTGGAAAAACATGCTAGAATATGAGAAAAAGAGAGGGGATTGGGAAAATTAGTGCATGCAAGAAGAGGAATAAATAAATGGAGACTCTTCTGCTGTGGCTATTCCCTTACAAGATAGTTCTTAAAGGGAGCCAGATGAAGATAAATAGGTGGACAGATAGGAGTGTGTTACAGTAGAATATATGGATAGGATCAAATAGAAATTCTCCTGTAATTGCCATCTCTATTTCCTGGAGCTCCAAGAAATTGACTTCAACTACAAAGCAACATGAGGAGGAATAGCTCATGAAAATATAGAGAAACGATGTCAGAAATTCATGAGCTCTTGCTCTTGCCTACACCACTATCTGGCCTGTAGAATGCTGATTACTATATTTGTGATTTCCTAGTTCCTGACTGGAATCTGTAATTTGCACTGAATGCTCTGTAACTTGGTGACTTAAGAGTCCATCTATTGTTAGGCTTCAAATGCACTTCTTCAGGTACCATTATATTATAGTCCACACCAGCAAGCTAGGAGTCATGTGAACACTGATGCATTCAGCACTACCCAGGCAACATCACTGGGAGATTGCAATCAGATTTTGATCCCTGAATTGAAACTTGCAAAATTAAACATGAAACATAGTACCTGGAGATCTAGCATTAAGAACATAACAAAAATAAAGGAAACTGAAAGAAGTCATCTGGTCTACATGTGGCAGTCCCTGTTTGAAACATGGCTACCTATTTTCACCTATCATCTCCATCCATAAATTTGTTTAAGTTTTTTGAAGCTGCCTAATGACTCACCACTAACAACCAGCAGATTACTGAGTCCATTCCATTCATCTACCACTCTGTTTGAGAACCAATTCATTCATATCTTTTTTAAATCTAACTTTTCCAAGCTTGAACCATTATCCATCACTTTTTTGCCAGGGACTTTCATCACCGAGTGGGAGGCAGGCAGTGCTGTGTGTAAGAAGCTCCTGGCCAGTGAGGAGACAGTGGCATTGGCAGTGAGGCAGTTGGTGTGCATTGCTAATCACCATGGCTTTGAGGGATGGCTCATCAATATTGAGAATGAAGTGCCCATAGAGAAGGTGAGAGTCTGAATTGTGGATTGAGTTTAAGGGAAGTGTTGAAAATTGTGTTTAATTCTTACTATATGTCTGTTTGTCTATATACCAGGCCAGCATTCCCATACACACACACACACACACACACACACACACACACACACACACACACACACACACACACACACACACACACACACACACACACACACACACACACACACACACACACACACACACACACACACAATGTGTGTCTGTAGAACATCACCTCTCCTCTTCTAAACCTCATCTTCTTTTCCTCACTGAAACTCAGGTGTCTGAGGCAACTGACAGTAGCCCCTTTTCTGTTCCTTCCTACTTTCTCTATCCTCATTTTCGATCCAAAGCTGGATGCTGCGTTTATGTGCGCAATGACTTAACCTGCTCTCGTGCCCACGCTCTTGAATCTTTCGAGTTTTCCACCATCTGGCTACGACTACAGAGTCACTCTCATACTAAATTTATCTGTGCTGTATACCTCTCACCTAACTCCTCTGACTATAAGAAATTCTTTGACTACTTAACTTCCAAAGTGGAGCACATTCTGACCCTCTTCCCTTTTGCAGAGATCTCCATTCTTGGAGACTTCAATGTTCACCACCAGCTTTGGCTTTCCTCTCCCTTCACTGACCATCCTGGTGAACTAGCCTACAACTTTGCTATCCTCCGTGACCTAGAGCAATTGGTGCAACACCCTACTCGTACTCCTGACTGTCTTGGAGATACGCCCAACATTCTTGACCTTTTCCTGACCTCTAATCCTTCTGCTTATGCTGTCACCCTTTCTTCTCCGTTGGGCTCCTCCGATCACAATCTCATATCTTTATCTTGTCCTATCACTCCAATCCCTCCTCAGGATCCCCCTAAGCGAAGGTGCCTCTGGTGTTTTGCCTCTTCTAGTTGGGGGGACCTGAGGAGATATTTTGCTGATTTTCCTTGGAATGACTACTACTTCCATGTCAGAGACCCGTCTTTGTGTGCTGAGCGCATAACAGAGGTGATAGTGTCTGGTATGGAGGCGTACATTCCTCACTCTTTTTCTCGTCCTAAACCTTCTAAACCTTGGTTTAACACAGCTTGTTCTCGTGCTATACATGATAGAGAGGTGGCCCACAAAAGGTACTTAAGCCTTCCATCACCAGAATCTCATGCACTTTATATTTCTGCCCAGAACCATGCCAAGTCTGTTCTCCAACTAGCCAAAAACTCCTTCATTAACAGAAAATGTCAAAACCTTTCAAGATCTAACTCCCCTCGTGATTTCTGGCATCTAGCCAAAAATATCTCCAATAACTTTGCTCCTTCTTCTTTCCCTCCTCTATTTCAACCAGATGGCACCACTGCTATCACATCTATTTCTAAAGCTGAACTCTTTGCTCAAACCTTTGCTAAAAGCTCTACCTTGGACGATTCTGGGCTTGTTCCTCCTTCTCCTCCACCCTCTGACTACTTCATGCCACCTATTAAAATTCTTCGCAATGATGTTTTCCATGCCCTCACTGGCCTAAACCCTCGGAAGGCTTATGGACCTGATGGGGTCCCTCCTATTGTTCTCCGAAACTGTGCCTCCATGCTTGCACCTTGCCTAGTCAAACTCTTTCAGCTCTGTCTGTCAACATCTACCTTTCCTTCTTGCTGGAAGTTTGCCTACATTCAACCTGTTCCTAAAAAGGGTGACCATTCTAATCCCTCAAACTACCAACCTATTGCTTTAATTTCCTGCCTATCTAAAGTTTTTGAATCTATCCTCAACAGGAAGATTCTTAAAACATCTATCACTTCACAACCTTCTATCTGATTGCCAGTATGGGTTCCATTAAGGCCGCTCTACTGGTGATCTTCTGGCTTTCCTTACTGAGTCTTGGTCATCCTCTTTTAGAGATTTTGGTGAAACTTTTGCTGTTGCCTTGGACATATCAAAAGCTTTTGATAGAGTCTGGCACAAAGCTTTGATTTCCAAACTACCCTCCTATGGTTTCTATCCTTCTCTCTGTAACTTCATCTCAAGTTTCCTTTCTGACCGTTCTATTGCTGCTGTGGTAGACGGTCACTGTTCTTCCCCTAAATCTATTAACAGTGGTGTTCCTCAGTGTTCTGTCCTGTCACCCACTCTCTTCTTATTATTCATTAATGATCTTCTAAACCAAACTTCTTGTCCTATCCACTCCTACGCTGATGATACCACCCTGCACTTTTCCATGTCTTTTCATAGACATCCAACCCTTCAGGAGGTAAACATATCACGCAGGGAAGCCACAGAACGCCTGACTTCTGATCTTTCTAAAATTTCTGATTGGGGCAGAGCAAACTTGGTATTGTTCAATGCCTCAAAAACTCAATTCCTCCATCTATCAACTCGACACAACCTTCCAGATAACTATCCCCTCTTCTTCAGTGACACTCAACTGTCCCCCTCTTCTACACTGAACATCCTCGGTCTGTCCTTTACTTATAATCTGAACTGGAAACTTCACATCTCATCTCTAGCTATCTGATCTTTCTAAAATTTCTGATTGGGGCAGAGCAAACTTGGTATTGTTCAATGCCTCAAAAACTCAATTCCTCCATCTATCAACTCGACACAACCTTCCAGACAACTATCCCCTCTTCTTCAGTGACACTCAACTGTCCCCCTCTTCTACACTGAACATCCTTGGTCTGTCCTTTACTTATAATCTGAACTGGAAACTTCACATCTCATCTCTAGCTAAAACAGCTTCTATGAAGTTTGGTGTTCTGAGATGTCTCCGCCAGTTTTTCTCACCCCCCCAGCTGCTAACTCTGTACAAGGGCCTTATTGGGGAGGTTTCAAGACACTTATTCATCAATTTTTGACCACTGCTTTGACCCTTTTATGGGACTGGCATTTCAGTGGGCATTTTTTTTATTAGATTTTTGTTGCCCTTTGCCAGAGTCCTTCCTACATAAAAAAAAAAAAACCACACACACACACACACACACACACACACACACACACACACACACACACACACACACACACACACACACACACACACACACACACACACACACACACACACACACACACACACACACACACACACACACACACACGATTCACACTCAGCCTTATCATCCCCTTGTGTAATACAGGTGATCCATGAGACTATCCCTTTCCAAAAGACAAAAAGTTATAGTAGCAATGAGAATGTCTCTCAAATATGCCCTAACATAATTACTCCCAACACAGGTCATATTGCTCCTGTTGTGACCCCATGACCTGTAAGTCTTCCATCAGCTGGCCACAACAAAGCCAGATATGAGGATACTATAACATTCTAAACATCACTCCTGAGTGTGTTTGACTGCCCTGAGTATTATTGGTACACTTGTTTATGCATTGCCAACACTGTGGTCACACCTTGAGATGCTTGAATGTTTCTGTGCTTCAGATCCCACTCATGCTGAAGTTTGTGGAGGATCTGACAAAAGCCATGAGGAAGAGAGAGACTGATAAGGAAACAGAAAATGCAGGGGAGGACAAAGTGAAAGAAGACAATGACAATTGCCATCGTGTCATCTGGTATGACAGTGTGACAGAAAATGGGGAATTAAAATGGCAGAACGCACTCAATTCCCAGAACTATGCCTTCTTTGACGCCTGTGACGGAATCTTCCTCAACTACACCTGGACGGAGGATCACCTGGACCACAGCAGGAAGGCAGCAGGTGGCAGGCATAGGGATGTCTTTGTGGGCCTTGACATCTTTGGGAGGAACTTTTATGCTGGGGGGAAATATGACACTTGGAAGGTAAGATGCATATGTGTATGTAAATAATAATAATAACAGTTGTAATATTATTCAGTTTATTTGGTATAGGAGCCCAAAAACTGAAAATATACAAGCAGGACTAACTGGATAATACAATACTAATACTAAAGTGTGAGTATTTATCTAGTTGTATTTACCTAGTTGTATTGTAAAGGGGCATGAGCCAAAGCTCATTTTGTCCTGTCTCCATAACCAGTTTCTCATTAAACATGTGTACACTGTTTGCCACAACCACCTCTTCCTTCAAATCATTCAAGATTTCAATAGTTCTATATGGGAAGCTGCATTTCTTGATGTTATTTGAACATCCACTCTTTATTTTCTTCTCCATGTCCCCTCGTCTGTCTCTTTCCCTCCTCCATCTGTATTACCAAGTCATTTCTGTGTATTCTTTCTATATTGTTTACTAATTTGTACATTGTTATCAGATCTCCTCTTTCTCTTCTCTCTTGTAGTGTTGGTAATCCCATCTCTTCAAGTCTCTTCATAGGTTAAGTCTTTCAATTCTGGTACCATCTTTGTCGCTATCCTCTGTATTCTTTCCAGTTTCCATATATCTTTTTTCTACTGCTGCGTATTCCAGTTCAGGACATATCATGCTTGTTATAATTTTTTTCATCGTTTCTTTATCTAAATAGTTAATGTTTGTTAATAAGCTGAATGTGTCTTTCAGGTGATAGTGTGTCCTGAATCGTTACTCCCAAATCTTTTTCTTCAATACTTTTCATTGTTGTTTCTCCTCCCATTTTGTACTTCCATGAAGGTCTCTTTTTTTTACTTTTTCCTATTTCCAACATGTGTCATTTTCTGGCATTAAGTTCTAGTTTCCATCTTTTGCTCCATGCATGTATTTTCTCAATATCCTTTTGTAACTCCTTACAGTCATTTTCATCCTTTATTATTTTCATTATTTTTGCATCATCAGCAAACAGGTTTATATAACTATTTAGATCCTCCATCATATAATTTACATATATTTAAAATGTAATAGATGCCAACACAGGTCCTTGCATTATCCCACATGTCACTTTGCGCCAACTTGAATTAGTGTCTGATTACTGTTCTCATTTCCCTCCCTTGTAAATAATCCTCCATCCATCTCAATGTTGCTCCCTTTAGTCCTCCTCCATTCTCTAGGTTCCACATAAGGCTTCTGTGGGGAACTTTATTGAATGCTTTTTTGAGATCCAGGTATACCGCATCAACCCATCCGTCCCTCTTTGCACTCCATTTATTACTCTCATATAGAAGCTCAATAGATTTGTGACACAGGATCTGCCTTTCCTGAATCCAAGTTGCTTTTCTGTAATTATCTTTTCCTCTTCTAGATATTCCACCCATCTGTCTTTAATTACTATGTTCTCTTTTCTTTTCCCTTGGCACTTTTCCTTCTCTCAGTGAGTTGTTAACTATATCCCATATAGGTTCTTCCATTTATTCTCTGCATTCTTTTAATATCCATCCATTTACTTGATCCGGTCCCATAGCTTTTCTAACATATATCTCTTCCAGCAGTTTCTAGATTTTTTGTCTCTACTTGTATCTCCTGTATTCCCTCATTCTGTGATACCATTTTTGGTGCCACAAATTTTATTTCCTTTGTAAACAGATTGAAAACTCTCATTCATTAGTTCACTCATCCCCTCAGTAGTTTCATAAATTCTTCCTTCTCTTCTTAATCTGTTTATGCCATTCTTTATGCTTCATTTTCCTGTTTATTTATCTGTAGAAGAGCTTGAGTTCTTCCTTGCATTTTCTTAGTATGTCACTTTCAAAGTTTCTTTCTTCTCTCCTTATTATATTATATTCATTCCTTGCCTTTCTGTATTCTCTAGCATTTCTGTTCAGTTGTCTCAATTTTCTTCCATGCCTTGTCCTTTTTCTTTTTTGCTTCTACACACCTGGCATTATACCATTCATGTTTCCCAGTTTTCACTTTATAACTTGGCACAAACTGTTGCACTCCCTCTCTGGACTTGCTGAAAAATATCTCATATTTTTCTTGCACTACTTTACCTTCAAATAGCTCTTTCCAGTTAATTTTTCCATAAAATTTATTAAGTTCTGCAATGTTTGCATTATCATAGTTCTGTCTCTCATTTCTGTATTGTTCTTTCCTGTGCAACACTTTTTCCTCCTGTGGTACTATTTCTGTTATCTCATGATCGCTTCTTCCCATTGGACTCAGACAATGTATACTTGGTCTACTTTCTGGGTTTTTTGTAAACACCAAGTCCAACTGTGATTGTTCTTCTTCTCTGCATCTTGTAGGTTCATTCACCCATTGTCTCATCGCATTCACCATCATGGTGTGTATAAGTTCTTTGATTCATGACCCAATATTTTTCTTTTACTTCCATCTCCTCCTAGTTAATTCCTTTAATGTTGAAGTTGCCTACTATGAGCACTTTGTTATTTTTTCTTATCATTTCCTCTATACTACTTTTTGTTCCTAGTTGCATGCTTTTAAATTTATTGGTCTCCCATGCCTTAGTTTTTTGGTGAAATGTATGTCACAATGATTTTCCTTTTTTTTAACTTCCTTTGATCTTAATCGCAACACTCAGTGTTTCTGCCATTCCATCACCATATTCCATTTCTTCAACAACAATATCCTCTTTTACTAATATCATCACTCCTCCTCCTCTCTTTCCTTTTCTCTCTCTCCTTCATATGCTATATCCTTCCTTTGCAAATCCCAACTTTATTTCCTCTTTTATTTTGGTTTCTGTTAAACATACCACATCTGGCTTATTGCTCTTTAAGTAGTCTTTAAGTTCCAATAGGCTCGACACCAAACCATCTACATTAGTATACGTAATCTTTAAACTTCTGCTTGGTGACCTTACGTGGCATCTGTGTGCCACCATTTCCTCACTTTCATGTCCACAACTTTCCAGGTGAATCTTCTCCCTTGTTCCTGTGTTCTCTCCTAATTTTTTGACTGGGTCTCTACTCTCAATTCTTTCAAGTTTACTTCTCTCTTCTTCGTTCATATCTTTCTTTGTCCATATTTCCTTCATTCCTTCTACTTTTGGCAATCTTTCTGTTCTTTGCAAGATGTGTTCCACTGCTGTTTATGACTTGAATCTTACTTCCATTGGTCTTGTTCTATTTTATTCATACTTTCTGATCCTGTAAACCTCTTCAATTTGTTTGATTATCCCCTCTCCTTCCTCTGCCACTTCTGCTATAATTTCCTTAACCCTTTTCACTTCTCCTTTCTCTCTAGTTATTTTCATGGGTAGCTTCTTCTTCACCCCAAATACCACCACACACATCTTTCTCTGTACCGTGTCTCTTATAAGATTACTTTTTTCCTTTATTATTTTAATCACTTGCTTTTCCATGTCCTTATTGTGTTCCTGTTGTTGTCTTATTATCTCCTCCATGCCCACCTTTTGTTGTTCCCTCTTTTCTTTCCAACTTTTGACTCCCTCTGTCACTAATTCCTTCACTTCTCCAACCCTAACCTCTCTCCTGCAAAGTTTTCTTGAACTCTTCATTCTCTTCCTTGAGTTTCTTAATTTCTTCACAGTATTTCTTGTTGAAGTTCACTATTTTTGTCACCTTCTCTCAGTTCTTTGTTTTCTTTTTTTCTTTCCATCTCCCTCTTTTTCATCTTTATTATATCAATGGATATCTTCTTTACATTGTCACCACCCACTTCTCTTTCTTCCTTCCACGCCTTTATCATTGCTGTTAAGCTACATATTTCTTCTCGTATTTTCACATTTTCTTCTTCAATTTTCCACATTTCTTAATTTGTGTGAGCTACACTGCTGTATATATCTCTGCGCATATACCTCTTCCTCAAAGCCCTCAAAAATATTTAGGTTCGTGCCATCTGCCATCTCCCCTGTTGATAGCATCATCCACCAGTGTTTACCTTGTATCACTCTCTCATTTCTCCATTTTGGCCACTCCTCTAGTAACACTTTCTCTTCCCTTGTGCCCATACCTGGTACAAGACCCTATTATGGAGACGAGACTCAAAGTTTGGCCCCCCTGCACAATCAAACCTAGGTAGATCCTTGGAGCTGCTGTAGACGTGTCCAATCAGCTGGGTGACATTGTGTGTGTGTGTGTGTAATTAATAATAATGATAATATAATAATAATCTGTCAATCTATTATATCCATATACCAAGCCAGCAATCCTACACAGGGTGGTCCAGGCAAAGCACCACACAGACACACACACATCATTCACACTCTCTGCCCTGTCAACCACTTATGGAAATATTAGCTGGTTTAGTTGATATAGGGAGCCCAAAGGCTGAAAATATACGAGCAAGACTAACTAAATAATACAATACCAATGCCAATATGTTTGTTTAGAAAAAAGACAGATGCTATATTTTATCCTGAATAGTTGCAGCCACTAATTTGGGCAGAGATGCCATGTTACATGGGCATCACCTGTTACACTTCCTGAATGACACTCAGGCATGATGCAGTTGTAGGTACAGTTCATATTGAGCCTCCTTACCACCAAGCAAGACTCAGCAAGCCATACAAAAACTTGTCACTGATATAAAGAGAAAAAAAATGTCTACTTGAGGTTGTGATATATATCATATTCTTCTTTTTTTTTACTTACTGTATTTCATTATTGCATTCTAAATACATTAAATCATGACCACAAATCAAAGATGCATGTACGTTTGTCTCAGTTTGTGCTCACAAAATGCAGAAAGAAAGAATCTACCTACATACCAGGCTGGCAATATCACACAGGATGGCCCAGATAAAGCACCACACACTCATGCACACTCCTAGCCTCATCAGCTCTAGATGGAAAGGGATAGAAGGAATAAGTGTATAAATCAGAGTAACATAAAATAACATAAATACTTCATGTACAGGCTCTGGAGGTGGTGCGTAAGCATGACCTCTCAGCTGCCATCTTTGCTCCTGGGTGGACACATGAGACACAGCCAGACTTCATGGAGGCAGAGAGGCGTCTGTGGGGGTCTCTGGCACCCTTTCTTACCCACCGAGGAATTCAGGACCTCCCATTCACCACCTCCTTCTGTCAGGGATCTGGGGAGTATTTCTTCTGCAAGGGGAAGGTAAGCCTGTGAGTACTTTTTTGTTGAGTGTGGCCAGGGAGAGAGGTTTGTAAGGTATGGCTTGAAGGAGAGAGAGAAAGAGGGAGAGATGTGATTGGAGGAAAGGAGAGAGAGAGAATGAAAAGTGTCTAGGTAGAGGGAAGAAAGGATAGAGATCATTGTCTTTAAGAAACATAAGTGCAAGGAGGAAGGAAATTGTGTGCTTAGGTAGAAAAGTGAGTGGAGGAAAGGAGAGAGAGAATGAAAAGTGTCTAGGTAGAGAGAAAAAAAGGATACAGATGACTGTCTTTAAGGAATATAAGTCCAAGGAGGAAGGAAATTGTGTGCTTAGAGAGAGAGAGAGAGAGAGAGAGAGAGAGGATGGAGTTGAATCACTTCTTGAAATGTCTTTGGGGATGAGAAGGAAGGGAGATGTGTGTAGCTTTTCCTTTCATCTTGGTTGTAAGGTTGTAATGTAAGACTAATAGATATAAACTGTTTGATTGTGAGAGGGATAGTTATTTGAACAGGCATCAGAAAAGGCAGGCAAAAATTAATAAAGATAATAAGAGATATAAATATCAAGAGATTAATATCAACAGAGAAATAACAAGAACAGTCGATGAAACTTAAAAGAACAATAGATGAACTGAATGACACTTAAGATAAAAGATAACTAGACATAACCATTAAGGAGAAAGATTAATAAATACACAGAAAGCTATATAGATATAAATAAGCAGACACAACAAAGATGATAAACAGAAGGACAATCACTCTTAAATGCAACAGATGAAACAATAAACTCAGAATAATGCATAGGCAAAGATAAGCTGACATAACAAGAACAATAGACAAAAACAGAGACATTCGCTAACACATCTGGTGAAATGATACAGTTAGAACTAACAAGGTTTTGCTGCAGATGGAGAGGGAAGGGCCTTGGCACAACCTGAGTCTCCAACACCTGCAGCCTCTCTGGTCCCAGGTGAGTAGGCATACCTGAATGGCTCTGTCTGCCTCCTTGCCTCTGCAGGTTATATTCTGAAATGCTTTTCTCCCACATCCTGACTACTTTGAAAAAGGCTCTATGTAGTTGAAATGTAGTTTAAGGGTGTTTTTATGGTTCTGGTGACAGGTTAGCTAGATTTCTATATTATTAACAGGAGAACAGGTTTTTAAGGATGTTTTTATGGTTCTGGTGACAAATTAACTAGAGTCCTCATGATAACCTGGCTAACTATCTCTATGGCCTTTTGAAAATAATGGTGATGAGAGAGCAAAGCGTTTCAGAACACAAGGGAAGCTGTAAGACGGCACCAGATGTACACGTGGCAGTCCCTGTGTGTAATGCCTCTACCTTTGTCCACCTACCATCTCTTTGAATTAATGTGAACTTATTAAAGTACTAATTGCCAGATTTAAGGTACTAATACCTTGATTATTGAGTCTATTCCAGTCATTTATCACTCAAAGAGAGTTTCTTCATTTTCTTCTCTTCTTTTTATCAAACTCCATGGCATTGATTTTTATTTTTTTATTTCTTTTTATTATTTCATCCTTGTTATCTTTGCTGATTCATTAATTTCTTATTTTCCTTCAGTCTTTCACTATTTTTTTTTTTTTATTATTATTGACTGGATTCGTTCATTCCTTAATTTTTCACTGTTTCCCAATTTGTTGTGCTCATTTATTAATTCTTTACTGTATTTACTCATGCCTTTATTATTTCAGTGTTTTCATTCATATCATTATATTTCTTCTTTCCTTTTACTTTTGACTTGTTTATTGTTATGTATATTGACATCCTCTTTTGCCTTGTTCGGTCTCTTCTCTATTGTCTGCTATCTCTCTCTCTCTCTCTCTCTCTCTCTCTCTCTCTCTCTCTCTCTCTCTCTCTCTCTCTCTCTCTCTCTCTCTCTCTCTCTCTCTCTCTCTCTCTCTCTCTCTCTCTCTCTCTCTCTCTCTCTCTCTCTCTCTCTCTCTCTCTCTCTCTCTCTCTCTCTCTCTCTCTCTCTCTCTCTCTCTCTCTCTCTCTTCTCTTCTCTCTCTCTCTCTCTCTCTCTCTCTCTCTCTCTCTCTCTCTCTCTCTCTCTCTCTCTCTCTCTCTCTCTCTCTCTCTCTCTCTCTCTCTCTCTCTCTCTCTCTCTCTCTCTCTCTCTCTCTCTCTCTCTCTCTCTCTCTCTCTCTCTCTCTCTCTCTCTCTCTCTCTCTCTCTCTCTCTCTCTCTCTCTCTCTCTCTCTCTCTCTCTCTCTCTCTCTCTCTCTCTCTCTCTCTCTCTCTCTCTCTCTCTCTCTCTCTCTCTCTCTCTCTCTCTCTCTCTCTCTCTCTCTCTCTCTCTCTCTCTCTCTCTCTCTCTCTCTCTCTCTCTCTCTCTCTCTCTCTCTCTCTCTCTCTCTCTCTCTCTCTCTCTCCTCCTCTCCTCTCCTCTCCTCTCCTCTCCTCTCCTCTCCTCTCCTCTCTCCTCTCCTCTCTCTCTCTCTCTCTCTCTCTCTCTCTCTCTCTCTCTCTCTCTCTCTCTCTCTCTCTCTCTCTCTCCAGGAGGGTGAGGAGGAGGGGAGTGGTTGCCTGTCCTTAGTCACTCAGGAGGCATACAATGGTGGTGGGTGTCTGGGCATCACCACACACTCATCCACCACATTCAGGTTTGCTTTACAATAACCCTTTTTATGTATTTATTGGTTTAGTTATTGGTTTGATCAGTCTTCTTCACACAAATAAAAGTTTTTTTTTCTTTCTTTTTTTTTTTACTCTATTGGTGTTGTGTTTGTCACTGTCCGTATTTGTTGATTTACTTGTCGTTCTATCTGGCCGTCAGTGAATCAGTCAGGTGGTCAGTGTGTATGTCTGTCCAGTTGTGTTATCTGATGTGTCTGTCTAGCTCATTGTCATTTTGTCTGTTTGTTAATTTCTTTGGGATTTCCATATCTTAGTCACAGCAGTAGCCTGGGAATAAAATATAAGTGCTTGTCTGCTCCTTAACTTGTTTGTTATGCTTGCTTTTTACTATCTGTTTCTTATCATAGCCTCTCATTTCCTTGTATTCCTTTACTATACTTCATCCAGTTCATATCCTAACATAATTGTGCAGCTCAGCCTTCAGATCACTGTGTGAGCATTAAGGAACCTGATGATGATGATGGTGGTGGTGGTGATAAAGTGACGTAATGCAGGTCACAAGTGAATCTTGATTTATGGATGAGTTATGTTAAAAATTCATCCATAAGTTCAAAATTTGTGAATCAGAATAGCTGTTGTTGTTTTTTTTCTATTTTTTCCATTCACTGGATTTTCAATAATTTAAAGTATTTAATTAGATTGATATGTATTTGCAAATGCTAACTTCATAATTTCATATCAGAACAAAGTATTTCAAGATTACTTAGTCTTAACTTCAAACATTTTGCTTATTCAGTGTTAATAAATCAGCTGTACTGCAAATAAGGCTAGTATATCAGTTAATGACTAATTCAGGGTATAGTGGTGGTGATACAGGCTTATGGTGTGTGGCCTTGAGTGAACAGGGACACTGAGAGTAACCAGTAAAGCATATGGGGGTGGTGGTTCAGGCTTATGGTGTGTGACCTTGAGTGGACAAGACCACTGAGAGTAACTGTGGCCTACAAGTGGAGCAGCCAGCCCACCGCCCTCACCTTCCTGTGTCACCTCTCACCGAGCAGCTCGTCCCTCAAACAGAAGTGAGTCTCTTGGCTGTGTCCCAGGAGAGTCCATAGTGACACTTACTCTTCATGAAATTTTTTTCCTGTAACTGATCTTTGGTCAAGGAAACTCTAACTTGGTGTAAGAATTGCATAAAAAAATAAATAAATAAATAAATACAGTTGAACTATTTTGACAGCGTAGAAAACTTTTTATTCTCAGTTGAAATAAAAACAAACAAAAAGTTGACACTGTTCTACATTTTCACCACTCAAGCTTATAACAGATTAGAATTTTCTTAGTAGTACAGACTAATGGAAATTGGTTTATGCTGTGATTCTGAGAATGATTTTAGTGTCTGGTATCCAAGGTGATCATTTAACCAGCCCTTATTTATATAATGGGTATATTTAGATTATGTTTTATTTTCACTTTCTCCTTCTGGTTTGTCTTTAAACACTTCATGTTTTCTGTAAAATGCTTGCAGTACAAATTTTCATCTTTATTGTCCCATATAATTTGTTAAGTGCTCTCTCTCTCTCTCTCTCTCTCTCTCTCTCTCTCTCTCTCTCTCTCTCTCTCTCTCTCTCTCTCTCTCTCTCTCTCTCTCTCTCTCTCTCTCTCTCTCTCTCTCTCTCTCTCTCTCTCTCTCTCTCTCTCTCTCTCTCTCTCTCTCTCTCTCTCTCTCTCTCTCTCTCTCTCTCTCTCTCTCTCTCTCTCTCTCTCTCTCTCTCTCTCTCTCTCTCTCTCTCTCTCTCTCTCTCTCTCTCTCTCTCTCTCTCTCTCTCTCTCTCTCTCTCTCTCTCCCCCAACATGTCATTGATATATTCAGGTTTAGTTATGCTTCTCAGTTTCTGGCTTGCATTCATAATTCCTGTTGGTCTGTCATTCAAAGATACATCTGTACATTTAGCCTTCCTCATCTTGGTATATCATAGCTAGGTATGCCTGGAAATATTCTGATTGTACCTCAAAGTTTTTATCTCCCAAAGACTCATGTGTGCCATTATGCCAATCTTCATATTCTTATCCATTATTATTTCTTCAGGATTTTAGAGTTCATATGTGAAAAGGATAAAGAAGACAAGACGGATGGAGATGCATGTGTAGGTGAAGAAGTTATTGAGTGCCCCCTAGAGGTCAGCCATGTGGAAAATGGATGGAACATCAGGTGTGTTAAATTCACTTAATTCAGTAAGAAAAGTATCAGGATTTATAACATTACCTTAAGGAGTATTTTACAAAGACACTGTGCATAAGATAAGTTTTACTTGCAAATTTTATATAAGAATAGCTATTGAGAATTGATCCTCCAGTTTTATTTTAGATATCTTAATATTTATATCTGTAGTACAGTTGGCCACAAGTCTGTCCCTTTCCATCAGGGTCAAGGGGGCTATGAGGGTAAATGATATGTATGTGTGTGTGACACCTTGTCTGGGCTGATCTGTGTGGGATTGCTAGTGAGGTATATAGATAGACAGTTATAAAGTTGATTCATGCTGTTATCTCTCTCTCTCTCTCTCTCTCTCTCTCTCTCTCTCTCTCTCTCTCTCTCTCTCTCTCTCTCTCTCTCTCTCTCTCTCTCTCTCTCTCCTCTCCTCTCCTCTCCTCTCCTCTCCTCTCCTCTCCTCTCCTCTCTCTCTCTCTCTCTCTCTCTCTCTCTCTCTCTCTCTCTCTCTCTCTCTCTCTCTCTCTCTCTCTCTCTCTCAGAAGATTCACAGCCTGTGAGGTGCCAGGACACAGGATGACTCTCATGACACTCAGGCTGGGAGGTGCTGCTGAGCTACGGCTGGGACACTTGGACATGATGTTGGAGGCAGAGGCAGTGTAGCCTCCAGGTAAAGTCGTGTATTGGGATTAATGCTTTTCCAACATATTTTTATTACTGTCATTATTTTGTCTATCCTTATTTTTCCATGTGTAGGGCTGTACTGTCTGCCAGCAATCCACCCGTCTCAGTCTTTGCCATGTGCTTTGTCTCCTGTGTTGGTGTGACTGGCATTACTACTTGTGTGTTCTTTCCCTGCTTTTCCTGTGCCTGCTACGATATGAGGATGGAAGCCGACAGTCCCTGGCAAGAGGATGAAGGACTCCATCACTGTTGCAGTGAAAGTGGTTGGAAGACATGAGGGTGGCATACTAGTGATTGATCTTGTAAGAATATTTGGCCTGTCAACCTTCCTTCTTTGTTACTTATTGTTTCATTAATATTTTAATATATAATGCATCTAGCAGTGTCACTTGCAAGGAATAATTCCTCTTTTGTGCTGAAAATTACTGGGATTGCAAGTGTTATGCACATTACAATTTACTTGATTTTCCTTTATTTTTTATAATTTTTTTTCTGAATGTGAACTTTCAGAAAATGAATTGCCTGCTTGAACTAGTTGAATTTGTACTCAGAGTTTCTACTGTATGTTGTGTGAAATATGCCTATGTTATATACACTGTGGCTAGGTTGGAGAAACACTGCCACTGCCACTGTACATCCCTTCCGTGACTGGAAGGGACAGAAAGGACTGGGAACCCTCTTCTGTTTTGTTATCCCCACAGTCAGACAAGGAGCTGTGAACACCTTGCCTCATCTAGTCCCCTTGTTAGAGATGTCAGGGAGATAAACTAATTGTTATTGTTATTGTTAGTAAATTTGTTATACAATTATATTACATGACTACTGGTTTCCTTCCAGGTACAGTTGCTCTCAGACTGTAAGAAAAATGTACAAAATAGTAAACTATAAGTGTACTTTTATTAAAGCACTTTCAAGCAAATAGTTGTAGTCTGTATCTTTTAATTCAGTTCCTTTAGGTTTAAGGAGGAGGAATACATTGTCATCCATGATGCATAATTCATCTTGGAGACAAATCTTTGGTGTATGTAGCACATATTATACTTACAAGGATCATATAGTAGGCATCCAAGTAAAAGAAAATACATGTAATGTTAACATCAACTTGAGAGAAAAAAAATTCATGGGATGACATTTTTATTCTTTGGGTGTTGGCTTATCAATCACACTTGATGCACACAAAAATCATATAAGCATTCAAACAAAAGAAAATACCTGTAACATTAGCATTAGCCACAGAGAAAAGAAAATGTGTAGATTCAATGATATTTTCATTTTTTTAAATCCAGTCTTTCATAATTCACATCAGTCCAAGCTTCAAATTATCCTTATATAACTGCAACAAATTTAGTGGCACAGTTAATTGCCAGCTTGGTGACAGAAAGCAACACTTCAGCTGAATGGGATCACTCCAACACTCAAGCACAAGGAAGTGTAAAGTAATATTCACTTACAGTGTTCTTTTATCAGTCACTGGTAACCTCATAAAATCTGCTTGTTTCTGTACTTCCTAATTCCTATTACTTGTACTATTTCAGCTATGAAATGTCAAGTATGTACACCTCTGGAATGAAACTGGCTCAAGCATTTAAGACAACTATTTATTCATTTTATTTTATTTTTTTTTTTTTTAGGTAAGTGCAAACAGACTTTCCAACAATCTTGTTTATTGATTTATTTATCTCCCTAAGGTCCTTTGAGGTAGTAAGGTTGTCTACAAGGCTATCCCTTTCCACCAGGGGCTGATGGCGCCAGGAGTGTGAATGGTGTGTGTGTGTGTGTGTGGTGCTCTGTCTGGGCCACCCAATGTGGGATTGCCTGCCTGGTATTTAAGTAGTTTTATTTAGTTAATTAGTTGTATATTTATTGTCTTTGGTTAGCCTTCTTCACGCAAATGGAGGAAATCTTATTTTAAATTTTATTTACTTGCATATTCATCTGTTATTACTTTTCTTTGTTATTGGATACAACTGGTATGATGGGGAGGGAGGTGGACGCTGAGGCTTTCATGTGTGGAACCAATGAGTGTATCAGGCTGGAGGGGCAAGAGCGGGGAAGTCCACCAACGGGAAGTTAGGAACCTGTGGACAGTTCAAGGAAGGTGGAAAATCTTAGGAGGTTACATAACATGAAAATACAACCATGAATTCACTTATATATCCATTACCAATAGTAAAAGGTCCAAAATCTCATATTTATAGTCCAGGATTTCATTACATAATCAGACACGCAAAGTTTTTACATTATTGCACTCTAGGTATGATTCCTTTTTTTTTTTTTTAAAGTCCCGCCAAGACGACACGATCTCGAATGTACAGACGGATGATTTTTTTTATGTAACATTTCTATAATAGCTGAGCTGGTGCAGTCTGTTTTCTCAATATTTGTATTCCGCATACGGGATATGAAGGTGATATGTTGCTGGCTATTCCTGGGAAAATAATATTGGAACATGAACCCAGGAAGAAACACAAGATAAATGATATCCCACCTCAGACACGGTGAATATAGAGTTTTTTTTTTTTTTCTTGACAAGTAATTTCTTCTAAAACATACATGTAAAAAGACATTGATAGTATGAGTTAAGAGAATTTTGGATCTCTCTCTCTCTCTCTCTCTCTCTCTCTCTCTCTCTCTCTCTCTCTCTCTCCGGGAGGCGATGGGTGAGTTTTTAGGTTGTATACAAATATATTGTTGGCCACAAAATCATCAAGTTATCTAAAGTTCCCGTTAAAAAAGTATTTATGGCGAACAAAGTGTCATTCTGGGAAATGAAGCTGGCATTTTGGGAATATTGGTTAAACGCAAGTAATGTAAAATCGCTTTCATCTAAAAAAATCAGTGATTTCTAAGTACTTTTCTTCTAATTTCAATCTTTTTAACTCTATTTATTGATGATATAACAAAATGAAACAACCATGACAAGACTCACTATTTTTTTCCCTCATGATCCCTGACATGATGAAATGACCGTTCTTCATTCTACCAAAACGTAAATTATACACCATAAAAATCAACAAATCCCATAAACCCACTCAAAACAATCCCTAAAACAAATCCTGAAAAAAATAGGGGGGGCGCAGCAGGCGGGTTGGCGCCATAATGAGTGTTGTGGCGCAGCCGAGGGTGACCTGGTGCCATAATGCCGCTGCAGGTACAAGGAGGCCTCATGCAGGTCAGTGTGGCGCTTGAGGGTCCCCTTGGGCGTGGTGGGCGTGGTGTGGGCGGGACGGGGGAGCGGTGTGGGCGGGGGCGGCGGGCGTGGCGGAGTGGCGGTGGCTGTGGTGGTGGTGGTGGTCAGCCTGGCCCCCGTGCCCTTAGCTTCATTGCCTCTCCTCTGGCTCTCTCTGGTTCTCTGGCTCTCTCTTCCTGAGGCTAGTGTGTCCTTGCAGCCCCCGTCATGTATGCCTTACAGGTACCTGGGGGCGTGTGTGCATGTGTGTGATTGTATGTGTTGGGCCTCCTGTGTGTGTGTCGGCTTGTATGTGTGTGTGTCTGTGTGTGTGTGCTTGTGTATGCGTGGGGCTCTGTGTGCATGTATATGTTTGAATGTGTGTATGTGCATGTTTGAATGTGTGTATGTGTGTGATTGAGTGTATGTAGGTATATGCTTATGTATGTATATATGTGTGTATGTTTGTGTCGGTGTGTGTGTGTGTGTGTGTGTGTGAAGGCTTCACGCAGTAGGTTACGGTGATCATTCATTGTAAGTATTAATGGTAAAATGTCAGAACTCAGTGAAATACAAATGGACAGGTATTGGAAATTGAAATGTGTTATAAGACCACCTAATCTCTGAACTTTATCATGTGGAAAGTTAGAGTTTTCCGTGAGATGGCCAAAAGTGTTTATTTCCTGATCATTCCTTGAGTATAAGTGGAAGGAAATGGTTTGCTGGTTGATCTGCCCCTGAGAACTAACTGTCACAAGGGTTAGTTAGGCTGGGTTACTGTTGTCTTTGTTATGTTTCCATGCCTTGGCCAGACTGTAGTGACAGTTGGGGGTAAAGATGCAGTTAGTCTGAGGGAGGTGTGCAGCTAATGGTTTTGTGTGTGTGTGTGTGTGTGTGTGTGTGTGTGATGAAAAATTTTTTGTCTTATTAACACGCCCCTAAACATTACGTCACAGGTCCTCATGGTTTGTCACAGTTTGTGTTACTCTGTTAATCTGATGCATTCAGCCAATAATGGAGTTTCTTGCTGGGTATATTTCCCTGTGCATTTTGACATGTGGAATATGACCACACTAAAATCTTAGACACTTTCTTGTGTTTTTTGGATATATTGAGAATGACCACATAAAAATTCAATGATTTCTTGTGTTTTGGATGTAAATTGTTGAGAATGATCGTATAGAAATTCATTGACTTCTTGTGCTTTGGATGTGCTGAGAATAACCACATTGAAAACTGTCAGAAATACCTTGTTTTGCCCCTAGCCCATCTCGTCAACACACTGTGGAGCCTGGCAGGAACACAAATTTTCAGGGGGAAATTAAATGACTTTTCAAAGCTAGAATTAAATCAGATGTTATACCTGGTATCCTAACTCACAGTGGGGACAGTTTTGCCTTCCCTACCGTCCCTGAGAGCTGCACCACTTGCCATGTGTGTCTTTTGGCTGTGCAAGTTTAAATAACTGTCATGGTTCTGTATTGGCCACTTAAAAGAGCATGGATTTTCAGAACTTAATCCGTTGTAATTAATCAGTTTAAATGTTATAATATGTAATAGACGTGCCTAATCTAAGTGTACCTCGTACTGGACACCCCTAATGTAGTTGTAATGAATACCCATAATCTATCTATATGTTATAACCTCATGATGGATGCCCCTCATCTAAATGTTATAACCTTGTAATAGATGCCCCTCCCCACCAGTAAGTCATAATAAGTAAACCAAGACTAATGTGTCCCCCAGCTGGTGATCCTTAAAACCCCTTCCTGTCATTCCAGCAATTTGTAACAACTTTCAATGTGATCACCTTTCTCAACACAAAAAAATACATGGGAAAAAAAAAATTGATGATGAAGGACTCCATTAGTAGTTGAGAACACCAGAATAAGACTTCATGACTGAGGAGGCCTTTGAGGGGTGGTACAGATACACAGGAAACTTTGAATGTCAGTCAGGGTTAAGCTCTCCAGTCTCACACACTTTTATATCCATGGATATCTCTCTTGAAGGCTGTTAGAGTAGTAATTTGTGTCAGGAGAATAAGTTTAGATTTGTTTGGCTGTAGTGAACAATGTATATGAAGGTGTTGGAATGATTCGGGAATAAAGAAAGGAAAGTATGATGGCCTTAAGTCTATCTCTTATCTATATACAGCCAGCAAGTCCACACAGGATGGTGCAGAGAAGGCACCACACACACACACACACACACACACACACACACACACACACACACACACACACACACACACACACACACACACACACACACACACACACACACACACACACACACACATCAATCAATAGTATTTCCCTCCTAGATTAGTCTTACCGTTAGGATTAATGTTAAGTTTTTCCCCATCCCCTATGTACATTTTCAGTTTGTCAACTGCCTAAATAATAAACTGTTTATTATTATTTTTTATTATTACACACACACACACACACACACACACATCATTTATGCTCTTAACCCTGTCAGCTGTCAGTGGAAAGGGACAGTCTTATGGCCCACCATACTGCAACATATTGCATCTGTAGAATTACTGAAATTATGATAGAGAAATGGATTCGAAAGATCTGGTCACTTATACAGCTGATGCTCCATATCCACCTCAGCTATTAGTGTGGCAAGGCAGTCAAGATCATTGAGAATCTTTTGAGTCACAGCAGTTGTCATGGTTCATTTGGTAAAGAGTTGCACTGCTTGAGTGTCCTGTTTAGGATAATGTGTGGTCATTGCCCTTTGTTGTCTCTGGCAGTTCACTTCCTTGCTTTTGTCTTTGGGCAACACACCTGCAGTTTGTCTTCCACGTCACAACATTTAATTTTAACACGTCTCTTTCTGTCATTCTTATCCTTTCTTTGGACAGTTTGCAGTTTGAGCCAGTTAAGGAATTTCTGGTACACCTTATGTTTTCTGATGATTTGTAAAGTGAGTCAGCTCAATTTTAGGCTTATTTAAATTGGGAAAAAAATATTATTAAGTTATTATTAAGTTACTTCTCAGCTGTAGATACACATGGACATTTATTTATTTATTATGTTCTATTATTTGTTTTCACAGCTTATGAGTTTTATTTACGAACATTTAAAATTGCAACTCTTTCATTAATTGTAATTCACCAGTGCTTGTCTCCCTACCTGGATGCTGAACATGCCTTTCACGTCCTCTCCTGCTGAACCCGCCATGACCAGTACTGCCTCTCTGTCAGCCAGTAGTTACCAATGTGACTCATGAAGCAGTGCCATACATCCTGCAGCTTTGGGTCTGTTGCAGTGTTGTGAGGCTGCAGGCATCCATGAATGTTGACGTACAAGTTTGCTGTTAAATAGCAGTTCAGTGTTCAAATTTAATGTATCACGTCAAAGTCAGGAGGGTCTGTGATGAAGAGATGCCAGTTACTTGAGCAGATAGAAAGGGAAAGAGTGGTGAGCCAAGCACAGGTGCCTATATTTATGAAGTATGGAATTCATTAATTATAAAATGTAGTGCACAGAATAGCTGTGTTGTGACACAGAACTTTGCTGTTGTATTTTTTAGTAGCCTAATAATGGTTTAGGGGGTGTCAAGACAGGAAAGAGATCACATGCTATGTATCACAATACAAAAGAAGTGGAAGGAGTTTCTGTGCTTCTTGTGTTTGGTGATTCATCAACAGCAGAGGGAATGAAGATGAATGTGAATGATAAGGTTCGATGTTGATATGGATTATGTGTTCTTTGAGACTGAAATTGTCATTCTTGTGTTCCAGAACAATGTGGAGCCAATGGTCATTGACATGGCTGTGGAAGAGAATGACAACACAGAGGAAGAGCCGGTGATAGTGGAGAGCACATCACTGGTGGGTGCTGCCCTTGTGACTCACGATGCTGAGACTGTTCACTCCTTTACCATGTAGATTTCATTTCAGTAATGTATATTGATTACCTCTGTGCTGCTTGTATCCCTTTCTTTCTGAATGCATTGTAGCCAACGTTCTCCTTCAGGACTTGGAGACCTACGCAAACTGTTACACGGGTCTTGCCAAGCTCCAGCGACTCATCTTCATTGCCGACCGGTGTCCACAGCTGCGAGTTGAGGCACTCCGCATGGCCATCTTCTATGTACAGACAACCTACAATGTCAACCTTTACACACAGCTGCACAGAAAGCTGCAGGAAGCAGTCAGGTATTGTCTTACAACTTTTGAATGTATTCACCTCAGTCATTATTTCTCACAACCTTCCCAGAATTTATTGTTGAAGGACTCTTTGTGAAATAGTAAAATACAGTACTATAACATCTAGAAGATTTTGATTGCTGTTACTATCTGCAAATTAATCTGATTTTCATATACTGGAATATAAATTATTACTGTATGATATTAGAATGTTCAGTGATGTATTTATGGGTTAAGACATACATTTTTTTTATGAGTTTTGGAATTACCTCCTAAATAAATCTAAAAATGCAGAGCACCTTCCATCCCAAGCATTCTGGTTAAAAATTCTGAATCTGTATCTGATTTTTTGCTTGATTGAGGTCTCTCTCATTGGTGTCTGTTGTAAACTTTGAGCATGAAACTGAAAAATTGGTTAAGCATTGATTCCTTTCCCATGTTGCCTATAGTCACTTGGTATAATAACCAGAAGCAGGAGTAACGAGTCTCTTGTCTGTGTTCCAGTGGGGCCATTGCTGGCAACCCCAGCCTTCCAGACATTGCTGGGGGAGGTGGTGTGGCGGCCAACTTCCCTGCCTTGGACATGCAGTGGGTGGAGTCTCGTGCCAAAAAAGCTGCACTAAAATTGGAAAAGCTTGACACTGATCTAAAAAATTCTAAGGTAAAGTTATTTTTTTGGTGTGGTTCAGTGAAAAATCTGCTGATGATTATTATGAGGTTATTTTTTGGTGTAGGGTAGTGAAAAGAGTCTACTGTTTATTTTATTTTCAAGGTTCATGTCATGTTTAAAATTTCCATTAGAGAGAGAGAGAGAGAGAGAGAGAGAGAGAGAGAGAGAGAGAGAGAGAGAGAGAGAGAGAGAGAGAGGGGGGGGGGGAGGGGGGAATAGATAAACACAACTTCCTGCATGACCATTTTACATTACATAGGTGTGACACAAATCATGACACCATTGGTG
Source organism: Scylla paramamosain (assembly GCF_035594125.1). Taxonomy (NCBI): domain Eukaryota; kingdom Metazoa; phylum Arthropoda; class Malacostraca; order Decapoda; family Portunidae; genus Scylla; species Scylla paramamosain. Next base: position 3,367,079 of record NC_087158.1, on the reverse strand, counting down.
TGAAGCTGAAACACTTGCTGGATTGTAACATGAACATGGATGTTTAAAAAAATTTATTACGTGGCAGACTGTTTGCCAGATAGAAGATGCTTGTAAAAGAACAGTTTTATGTGAGATGTAAAGAGTAGGTTCTTTTCTTACATGGGCCAGGTGGGGTCATCTGATGGTGGTTTGATGAGGTTGTCAGTATTATATGCCAGTTTATGTGGTTGAAGTTGAGCCTGTATAATATCCAGGTAAATGTTATCACACAAGTTGCACAGTTTCCTTCCTTGTCAAGAGATAATCCTAGAGTATACAATGCTAGTCTTCTGGAGTGTTGTGGATTTTTGTTATGGTTTCTGGGGTAATACAGTTGCAAAGAGAGATCAAAGGGAAATAGAAAGGCACATGTTCCTTCCTTGTAAAGTGAAAGATCCTGGAGTGTACAGTAACAGTCTTGTAGTGTTATGACCTGGTATTTTTGTCATGATCTCTGGGGCAACATAGTGCAAAGAAAGATCAGAGTGGATCAGAGAGAAATGTAGTGTGAAATACAAATTAGTAGTGTCAGATGATTTCAAGATTAATATTTTCCATTCATGCTGTACCACACACCCACCCACTCAACCATGTCTGCTGCATGCCAGAATTATCAGGTATACTTGTAGCTTGTGCCTATCACAGAAGCCGTACCATAATCCTTATTACATTCAAATAGTTGTTGGTCATAACTGCTTGGATAACTTGTAAAATTCTGAGTGTAGTGAGTGCTTAAAGAAAAGCAAGTTTATTCTCAGTGCTAAAATGTATATCTATTCTAGTTATTGAAAAACTTAGCATTGGTATGTGCTGAGTGTCAGTATTAGTAAATAAACAGTTTTTTCTACTGGGTACTTTACATAATCTGTTTTTCTGTTTTACTAGGTCAACAGTATCAAGGAATCCATTCGACGAGGCCACGATGACCTTGGTGACCACTATTTAGACTGTGGTGACCTCTCAAATGCTCTCAAGTGTTACTCACGCGCCAGAGATTATTGCACCTCCTTTAAACATATTATTAATATGTGTCTTAATGTTATAAAGGTAAGGTAACTCAACAGAGAAATATTTTGAACCTTTCTTATGTCCAATCATCATGCAGTCACAATTTTAATAATGTCATGAAGTTTGCTTGGTGTGTGTTGTTGGCCCTGCTGCAGATATACTGTATGTAGCCAGCTGTGTTGTGCCTGAGCTCCTGGGGTGTTGTACAGTGTTCCACAAGACTCTTCCCCTTTACTGGGGGCTAACAGAGCTAGGAGTATGAATGATGTGTGTATGAGTGTATGGTGCTTTGTCTGGGGCATCATGTGTGTGATTGCCATCCTGATATAATAGAGGAGCTTTACTAAGAATTTTAGAAGGTTACTGAATTATTTGGTATGAGGTTTGTCATGATGGTTTCTTGTTGCAGGTTTCAATCTACCTAAACAACTGGTCCCACGTTCTGAGTTATGTAAGCAAGGCTCAAGCAACACCTGAAGTAGCAGAATCCAGGGTGAGATTAGACTACTTTTGTCATCTCATGTTTGATCTGTACATGTATTTTGCAAAATGGTGTGTAAAAATTGTATAGCAGAGAAGGCAGGCTGTATTTGAACACCAAAGTTAACATGGATTTTACTCTCTGACAGCCGAGCAATAACAAAGACCAGTCAGCCATAATCCAGACCAAGTTAACCTGTGCCTCAGGATTAGCACAACTAGCAACAAGAAAGTATAAGGTAAGCCATTACTTTATTCATCATTTGTGCATTTAGATTTTTAAGGATTTTGAGAAGGATTAATCTCTCTCTCTCTCTCTCTCTCTCTCTCTCTCTCTCTCTCTCTCTCTCTCTCTCTCTCTCTCTCTCTCTCTCTCTCTCTCTCCTCTCTCTCTCTCTCTCTCTCTCTCTCTCTCTCTCTCTCTCTCTCTCTCTCACTAGCCTTCAAATTACAAAGGTGTCTAGTTTTATGCATCATCTTTAGGAAGGCTTTCAGTTTACTATACCTTGTTCAGAATATGTTTTCAAATTCATTAATGCTTCATTGGCTCATTGGAACATCTGTGTTGATTCCATTGGTTTACAGGACCTTCCTCAGAACCACAGTATATGTATTCTTTGGTTTGTTTTCTTGGACTCTGCTTTATACTTCTCTATGACATGCCTGATCAGTCACCCTCGGACATCCTTTCCATGTGTCAGAGCCAACATGATCTGCTTGCCCTTCATCTTTTCAAAGTATTAACTGTAGATGTGCTTCTTTAAGTCACTCTCTGATGCTGCCTCTCCCCACACAGCCTGCAGCTAAGAGTTTTCTTGCGGCGCAACTTGATGCCTGTGATTTCCCAGACCTTTTGTCCACCTCCAACGTTGCCATGTATGGAGGACTCTGTGCACTAGCCACATTCTCACGCCAGGAGCTACAGAAACTTGTAATCTCTAGCAGGTCAGTGATGCTCCTCTATGTTGTCTTTCACTCATGATATTAGTCAAATGTTAGATATTACTGTAGTGAACCAGTACAAACAGAAAAGATTTACAGAAGCATGTTATGTAAGAGATCCACAGTGCAATATTATAATAATACTTTGTTACAAACTTGTTGATATCAGTCTAGATATGCTGTTGTCATATTTGCACATTTATGGTTGTATAGTTTTAGCAAAGTAAATTAGAGCAGAGTTCAGAAAATGGGATGTTTTACATATATATTATAATTAAATTTTTAATTTCAGTTCCTTCAAACTGTTCCTGGAAGTGGAACCTCAGTTACGAGACATAATTTTTAAGTTCTACGAGTCAAAGTATGCTTCCTGCTTGAAGCTATTAGATGAATTAAAGGTAAGGAAGTATGTTACTGTTTGTCATTACCTTGCCCACCTTTGTATTTGTATGATGATCCTCTGCTGTTACTGTGATGTGTATTTGTCTTTGATTTCTGGTTGTGACTTTTGTATTATTGGCTGTTTACTTTTCTGTATGCTGTTCACTGTTTATATTTGGATAGTCTACATCTGTCTTTTCATGGAAACTTTCATTGGGTGGAACTGCCTCTAACTTAAACTTTTAATACTTGACCTCATCTTAGCTCTTCCTTGCCTCACATAAATCTGTCTTGCATACAGCTATGATGTCCGTTTCACTCTGTCCATCTATTCTATTCATGATCTTTCCTTTAATGAGATGAATTAACATTTCATTCCCTTGCAGGATGTTCTGATGCTAGACATGTACTTGGCACCTCACCTCAACACACTCTACACTCGCATTAGAAATCGTGCTCTTATTCAGTACTTCAGGTGGGTGTTACCATTTCAAAACATCTACAGTTGTACCATTTTTCTCTTGTGATTTTTTTTTTTCTTCATAGCATATATTTATGTATATTTGTGTGTGTGTCATCTTGATACTGCATTGTCTGTTGCTCAGTTTCTTATAGGTTGATAAGTAACAAGAAATTTCACCCATGTTTTTTATCAGGTTTTGCAGGTGTTTGGATTGAGGTATCTTGAAAGTTAAGGACGCTAGTGTGATTATACTGCAGTTAATTTTCTGTGGAACTGTTTCGAAGTATCATAAGTGTGTCCCTTAACCAATCACTTTTGTTGAGATTTTTTATCTCATTCACCATTTAACAATAACCACTGATAACTGGGCATGTATTGCAGCATTTCCTGGCCCATTACAGAAATTTCTTATAAAACCTTGATTTTCATACCATTGTGTTCTATAAATATTAAATACAAAACGTTCAAAACAAAAGCTGAAATACTTTCACACATCCATGATTCACATTGGTTTTGGTGGAAAGGTGTTGAGGTGGATGACTTCATTTTCCACTGAGCAAATATATTCAGATGTGTGGCCTTGCTGTAAAACAGTCTTCACTTTATTGCACATACACCTTGCACACTTACCACTCATTAAAGTATATGCTACATGTTATTAATATTATATGTGCAGTAGATTGCACCACAATGCAATAACACACCAAAATTTTAATAAATATTTAATCAAAATAACGAACCAAAACTGGCATAATGAATGTGCCACTAGTGCGAGCACTGGAATTTTAATAGAAATTTAATAAGAATAACTAATCATAACTAGGAAAATGAACTTGCCATTGGTGCTGGCACTGAAATTTTGATAAAAATTTGATTGGAATAACAAAATAAACCTTGCAAGACTAACTCATCAGCTGTGCTGCTCATTTTTCTGCTTCCTATCTCATCCTCCCTTATTTCATTGACTTTCCCTTTTTTCCTCTTGTCTCAAACCTCCTTCCCTGTCACCTCCCCTCATCCTTATCTGTCAAAGATAAGGGACAAGGGAGTGAAACTCTCTCTCTCTCTCTCTCTCTCTCTCTCTCTCTCTCTCTCTCTCTCTCTCTCTCTCTCTCTCTCTCTCTCTCTCTCTCTCTCTCTCTCTCTCTCTCTCTCTCTCTCTCTCTCTCTCTCTCTCTCTCTCTCTCTCTCTCATTTTATGTCATTCATTTACATTTCATTGTTTCTCACTCCTACTCACGTATATGTAATTCCATTTTCATTCTCAGTCAGTCTCATTCTATTTACCACTCATTAGGATTGTTCTTACTTTCATAAAGAGAGAGAAAGAGAGAGAAAGAGCTCCGACTTAGGCAGGATTTATTGTATGTATATGCAGAATGCTGACAGTAAGTAAATGTGATTGATTCTTGTCAAAGCAGCACTATACTCAGGGTGATAGTGCACAAAACTCAGGAGGGTACTGGATATATTTGTTGTGTTATTTCAAATTTAGTAGTGCAGATGTGCTCATTTTGATTTTTTTCTTTTTTTTCCCCAAAATTGTGGATTTTTTTAATATTATTTTCTGGTTCCCTGGAACCAATGAATTTTCCTGTAGGCTCTACAGTCACTATAATGCACATTTGTCATAACAAGTGCTACATTTGAATGAATAAAGAATGGAGCAGGAGCATCGAGGTGGTGGTTATAACTATGTGACATACACTCAGGTGCACCAAATTAAATCTGTTCCCATCTTCAAGAAATAAAATAGAAATGCTCTTTTCATTTTCTGTTGAGGAATCTGTCCTTCATATTCAGACAGACATGGAGAATGTGTACATGCCACCTGTCCCACTCATCACCTGCTTCTTATTACCCTGTGTTAGGGTCTCATTATTATATTTCATATCCTGTCTGTGCTGGTGATGTGGGATTGCCTGCCGGTTATATAGTTGTACACCAGGCTGGACATTATAGAGTAACATGTATACATTCATGAACTGAATTTATATAATTCATTCATTTATTGGTGAGCAAAACTGTACAAGTTTACAGTATTTTGATTAATTTTGTAATGTATTCAGTTGTTCCTTTGTAGTGAATTGCATTGAAAAAAAAACATGATTTCTTTGCAGCCCATACATGAGTGCTGATTTAGAGAAGATGGCAGCTGCTTTCAACACTACTATATCTGCTCTAGAAGATGAATTAATGGCCTTAATTCTAGATGGACAAATTCAGGCTCGGATAGACTCCCATAATAAGGTAAGGAATAAAGTTTGGGTTTGAGTGAATGTGTTTTTGTATAAGGTGGTCTTGAATTTTGAATCTGCTAAGAATGCTTTGACAAAGGACCTTGTGTGTATGTTTGTGCCTTGGATGCTGAAATGACTGAAGGAAAATGAGTATTGCTGTTATTTTATGTTAGAAAAGTTAATATACATGGGGATTAGTCTTTTCAGAAGTTAGGATTGATGTTCCCTGTAGTACCATATGTTATCTTTGTGTTCTTTCTCTTCACTTTATATTCTACCCAAGGGTGGACTTGCCCATCTTTGCCCATTTTTTCTTTCTCCAAGTAGTGATAGGGATTGGAGGTGTAGCTTTCATTTGTCCCCTAGGGGTGGCTGGGTTTTTGTGGACAAATGGCAACTGGCACAGAACTTAGTTCAACTGTGGTTAAGTCTAGTGGTGGGCAGCATTCAGAGATGTCTGGATGGTGTCTGACAGCTGTTGGGAATCGGAGATATCACGACATGTAGTTGATGGTCACCGCCGCCAGGTGTCCACAGTGTCATCTCAGGAATGTGGACAGTGTTAAGAATAACCAGCTATGAATTTTTATTTTCTCTCATTTATGAGTTGAGGCTGTACTCCAATGAAGTTTTCATTATCTGGAGTATATGACAATAATAATGCTAATAGTATATCTTCACTGAGTCAAAACTACATTTAAAAAGATATAAGAAATTCCAATAGAGAGTCCTGTTACACATGTTAAAACAGCCACTTCTTGCATAAAAGACAATGCATGCACCAAGACACTATATTAAGGCAAAATAATGTAAAGAAAACACAGAGCAGAGCAGAGTTAGTGACTTGAAATAATGGCATACATTATGAAACAGTGGCATCAAGGCCGGTTTTAAGCCTGTTTGACCAATTTTATCAGATTAGGCCCTGCACCTTAAGGGGCCCCTTGCCAGCAGTGACAGAGTTACCACTTGAAGCCTTTTCTGTATTCTAAGAGAAATAAACCACTACTGAAAATGTGAAGTGAAGAATGAGAAATTATTATTCCTCACGAAATATAAACATACATGAATTTTTACTTTTGTAGAATAGGGTTTCTGCCATCAGCTTTCTAATTGGGCCCCACAATTCCTAGCACCAGCCCTGAGTGGCATCCTTGGGCAGAATCCTATCATGCTGCCAGATGCATGATTGTATATTTTTTAGGCAGTGAGTGAGGGCTGTCAACAATGACAAAATGAGGGATGATGACTGTTTGTGCATGTTGTGGCAGTCTATAAATCTAATTCAAGAAAAGTTGAAAACATCCATTTATGGCTGAAATAAACATAAGAAAGGACTTGCAGTTATCATACTAAACAGTGTATATAATATATGGATAGAGTACATAAATATAATATCCAACATACAGAAAAAGAATGATGAAAATACGACCATAAATATATAGAAAAGTATTCATAGATTGAGAGATTTAAAGCTGTCCACATCTTATTTTCTACAAGGAGAACGACGGTACGGACATCTGGCAGCTGAAAGTATGAACTAGAAGTCATGGTATCTCCAATTCATGTCCTCATAATGTTCCTATTTAACTTAAATCCCTGGGCTATCTAGGCATTTCAAAGGGCTGTAATGCATGGTAAAGAATTCATATCTCCCTACTCATGGTGGACCTGTTTGTGGGAAGCTGTGTTGGGAATTACCTGCAGGTGTGAATAAGTAATGGCTTTGCTTCTGAAATATTTAAGGTGTCTCAATTCAGTCAACCATTTGACACTGGTCCCTTGCAAATCTAACCATTATCATCTTGGCTTGCTGTCGTTGTAATGATTTCTAACTCTTTTCTTTTAAGACAGTTTTTTCCTTCTCTCTAGAATTCTGTGACACCCATCCCCTTAGGGGAATATCAGATGTAAATAGATAGATAAATAATAACACAGCCTTGAGGGTGACTAAGGCCTCTTTCATAATATGTGGTTTCTTGCTGTGTTTTGGTGCAGCAGCCAGATGGAAAATGGTTGTGATTGTTGCCACACAATCATCTGGCTGCTGCACACATTGAAATCTTGTGGAAGTGCACTAGACATGTTTGTCACACAATGTCTGTGCGGCTACTTACTGCACAGTGTTGAAGACTTCTATTTAAATTTAAAGCCCACTGCCACCACACACGGGTACAGGACTGGACAAGACCAGTGGGACGCCATAACTGCATCCAGGCCTGGACTGGTCAGTCACCTGCACCTGCACTCGCAGTGTGAAGAGGGACATACAAACTATCAGTCGACTGCTGTGTCCAGGCCCAGGTTGCATTTATATACAGCGAGAAACCACATAATGTAAAAGGCTCCTATGGGAGAATCTTCAACATTTGGTCCAATCAGGTGATCAGGTCAGGTGTGGGAAAGATTGATCTGTTATGGTGCAGTAGGCATAAACCAGTTGTAGTGTAGGGCTTGATGTGGAGAGATCTATGCATTTGTTGAACAACTGATCCTCTTAGGGTGGACAGAGGAATGATTCTCCTTCAGAGGCAAAGAAGATAAGATGTGAGGAACTGCATGTGGATTTGATTAGGAATGTATGTGTGTATGCCTGCATGTGGTGTCTTGTCTGGGCTGTCCTTCTCTGCAGGGAATGTAGGCCTTGTGTATAAGTAAATAGATATATAGCATATCCTGTTGTACAAAAAAGTGCATTGAAGTGTATTCATATTATAATGTGGATTGTAGTGTGTTTATTGAGTAGGTGCAGGGTGTGCATTGTAGATCTAACTGACACCTTTCCTCCAGATCCTGTATGCCAAGGCTGTGGAGGAAAGAAGCATGACCTTTGAGCGATCCCTGGAGATGGGCCGGGAACACATCATGAGGGTGAAGGGTCTCATACTCCGGTCAGCACTCATAAAGAACCAAATCCACGTCAAAAGTCCTCCCAGGGAAGGGGGTGGGGGGGGAGGGCAAGGTGGTGGGGACGTCACCATGGCAGCTAGCAACAGTTCTGCTGCCACTCCAAGAAACTAATTGCAAGTGACCAGTGCCCAGGCTGTGTTGAGACTAGACCTGTGCAGAGTTCTGGCTCTGTTGGTCCACAGGCAGACTTGCCACCAGACAAGACTTAAACAGTTAATATTGCTCACTTGAGTTATACAGATACATTGCTGCTTGTCAGTTACTTCCTGTGTAATTTGACAAAGCATATGTGTACAGGAGAGCTTTCACTTGTGAACACTATGCAGGGGTTCTATGACACTCTTGCCATGATATTGATCACGACAGTAGATCACATCAAAGTGTGCATAGCTTACTTCCATGCTGCTGGTGATTGCTGATGGACACCAGCAAGTGAACCTCAGGAGGTCTGTGAACTATGTATCTCTATTTACTTGGTGTTTATCATACCATGTATAGCAATGATTTTTTTCTTTTCTCCCAAACCCAGGAACAAGCAGAAGAGTATCTCAGTTGGGGTGTTTGATGATGCTGGGATGTAACCTGAATGAAAAGAGGCATGAAGGAGTTAAAATTGTGTATGAAGTGAACCAGGATGATTTTCTTTAAGACTAAGCTGGACAACTTGAAGGAGGATATGTTTTAGTAAGTGTAAAAGGGTAAATTTGTGAGTGGCTGAAGAAATGCTTTACTCTTCCATCCCCAGAGCCATTGACAGCAGTTGTTATCTATCTTTCTTATTTCTCTGATGAGGTTGGCCACAGCAGAAGAGCCTCTGTGTCTCTCTATCTAAATGCTTCCTTCTTGTGTGCTCAGACATGTGGCCTCTACTTGCTTGCCTTTCACACATAACCTTTATTTTATTCTTTCAACCTTTATTTTATTTCTTTCATCTTCCAAGTGGTCTTTGTTTTCTCTTGACACATTCACTTTCAATTACATACACTTCCTTTACAAGTTCTATCTATCCTTTCAGTTTGACCATGTCAGTGATATTGTTTGTTCCTTATTGCTTGAATTTGTTAAAATCAACATTAATCTTGAGTAAACCTCTTTCATTCTCTGGGTTGCTTATTCTTCACACTTTTTCCTCACACCAACGATTATATTTTCTCTTCAGCCACTCATGATATACCACTTTAAACTTGACCAAACATTTCCTCACTGCAGTTAAGCCTCTTTTCACTATTGACTTCACATACATACATACATACATTAAAACACCCCAGTTCAAGTTTTATTTCTGATTGTTTGTTGGTTTGTAAGAAGTTGAGGATTAATGGGGAAGGGTTCACAACTCTCTGCCCTTGTCCCTTTTGGTTGCCTTTAACAAGCCACAGGGAATACATGCATATATTAAAACTTCTCATATCTTGGGAGTGGCCCTAAAGTAAACCACCCAGGCTAGTTGCACGACAGAGCAGTGGGTGGTGGGTTGCCATGTCCCTGTACCAGTCGGAATAGTACTTCACTCAAATTTGTAAACGTGTGATTTGCAGGAAATTCTCATTCCATTAAAGTTTTGTGAAATGAGTGTATAGGTGCTTAAATTAAACAATATACCAATGGGAGAAGAGGAATATTGAGTTCCATTATCAATATTTATTTACATTGGAATTTTGATACTTAGAGGAAAGTAAATTTTAAGTTTATGGAAAGGTTACCAAAGACTTCATAAATACACGTGTGAAACCTGCCTGCAGATCAATGATGAAAACTTGAAAGCAACAAAGAACAGTTCATACATGACACTAGACATCAGCATGTCCTGCTGTCCATGCCACCAGTGATGGCATGGTGCAGCAGTTCAGCCCAAACTGATTGTACCCAAACAGTCACACTCACCTCAAGGATGTGGACAAACCATGTAATTCCTGGAAGTGAAGAATCTTGGAAATCTTAGTTATGAACTGCCATTGGAGTTTACTCTCCTCCAAGCCCCAAAGGATCTCATCGTTGTTCTGTAACTTTCTTCACAGTGACTTCCCTTTGCCAGGATTTGTTAGAGAGAGGATGAAGTCATGACCTGCCTTGCTTTGGGCATTATCATCTCTTTCTTGCTAAGGAAGAATGATGTAAATGAGTTGAAGCTGGTGTTTTAGCACAGCTGTCAGTGACTTGTCATTTAATCTGGTGGGCAAGGATTGATGGGAAACTGGGCAATTGTTTCTTCTCCCCAGCATGTGTACATTCTCTTTTCTTGTCCCCCTGCTAGGAAGAAAGGGACACCTTTGAGAAACTTCATTCACTTCTGTTTTCTCTTTCATCCCTGGCTGAGGCAGTGAGTTGGTGTGAATGAATTACGATGGAGTGCACTAGAAGGTTTTGCAGTTCTCTCTTTGGGAATCTAGTGGAGTTTGACAATGGGATGAGTGATGAAGGCTTTGTCTTGTTGAGAATGAAGGTAAAGGACTTATTCAGGGTTCTCTGGCATAATTTGAATTCATCTGCCACCTATCCTCAATTGTCCACCCTTCCTTCACTTTACTCCTCTAGAGAGGAAGGCAAGGAAGTCAGAGTATGTGTAGTGGTTAGAGAGAACTCTACTGATGCAGCTCTTACAGACACTTCACAGGGCCAAGCTATTTCAGGGTTCTTATGTCAGAAGCCCTGCATCATTGAAGTGTTAATTGCTGAACAGTTCTTCCTTCTTGGATGTGGATTTCCCAAGCAGTCAATCTGTGGAAAATTATTTTCACTATGTATGAGGAATAGGGAATTTTGCTGGCTTGTGTTCACTTTCCTTTATTTGATGCATCCCTCTTCAGCAATGGTTACTTGGTATACAGAGGTCTATATTGTACATGGTGATTTGAGGAGCCCACTAACTGTAGCCCCTTGAAATCTGTAGGAGCTGAGCTTCAGTAGTCATTGCTACTGCAGTATTGTGCTTTAGAGGAGAGATGAGGACTATGGGAATGTGTGTACACCAGATTTGTAGGGCAGTATCTTTGATGTTTGTTAGTTTAGGTTTTGTGCTTCCAGGTTTCCCATTTCTGCATCTTTAGTTTTGTGGTCTGCTGTGTGTTGGCTGCATTCCCAGTGCTCATGTGTGTTGCTGGTCTCACACTTAAAAGTTTCATGATTTTTTAGCAAACTTCCAAAACGTTTTTTCATATATCACTTGCAGTTGTTCAGCTGTTTCTTGTGGTTAATTCTGATGGTACACATTCCAATTCTCTCTCTCTCTCTCTCTCTCTCTCTCTCTCTCTCTCTCTCTCTCTCTCTCTCTCTCTCTCTCTCTCTCTCTCTCTCTCTCTCTCTCTCTCTCTCTCTCTCTCTCTCTCTCTCTCTCTCTCTCTCTCTCTCTCTCTCTCTCTCTCTCTCTCTCTCTCTCTCTCTCTCTCTCTCTCTCTCTCTCTCTCTCTCGTTCAACCATTTCCTTGCTAACAGTAGTATTCTTAATTTCAGTTTCTCACATTAAGACTGAACAGCTGATCTGTATTAATACTATCCTAATTCTGTTAGTGACTTGCTTCAAACTTTGCTTCCTCAACCACTTACAACCCCAGTGTGATTTTGGCAGGACTCCTTGGTCTCACCTTTCACCAGCATCTCTTCAAGGGCCCCTGTCTCCTGGTGCATTCTTATTTGCCGTTTTGTGGTCATGATGTGGAGGAACTGTTTCACTGCCTCAGATTTGCTGGACATCTATTCTGCTGCATTGTTTATTCTTGGTAACTGAAGTATTAGTTTTGCTGGATCACTGCTTGTTGTTTGATCTATTCTTTGTGCCGCTCAAAAGCTCCACCACTGCCTCTGTCCTATTCTCTGTTTGACCTTCCTGATGGGGGTGATGAGGTGTTCACAGAGGACTTGCGAGATGATTTCCTTTTTGCTCAGTCAAGTACTGTTTTCATTTGGTTTTGAATAAGTTTTCAATCAAGTCTGTTTTGTATTGTACTTCATCTAGAACCAATATATCTTATAACTTCTCATTCCACTCATTTGCTGGTATAGAGAGGAATTCTTGGCCATGAAATCATCCCTTGCCATCAGTCTCCAGTGTTTGCTACAAGGTGGAGGTGTTTTTCCTCAGCTTGGCACATTGTACTGCCCACTAGCTTTTGCTGCTCGAGGATGTCACTACCACCATGTCTCTAAACACTGTAAGTCTCTTTATCAAGTGATCTTGGAGCAAAGCCTTCAATCAAGATGTAAAGATTGCCAACATTTCACAAGCAGTTGCTCATTCTTCACAGTAAATGAGGCACTGGGGAGCATTGCCATCAGCTAAATGGCTGATGGAGGGGGAGTTCTGAAGATTAGTTCCATTATAATTTTACCCTTGAAGAGCACAGGTTCAGTGGAGTCCTACATCCTGCATCGAAGAACAGAGTGGCTTCTTGTGGCCAGCTACTAGCATGTATAGTCTTCTTCCTTGAGGAAAGCCATTCATAACCTAAGACTTCACATGTGCACTCTTTTCCTGTTGTTGGTGTGCCAGCAACTCAAACTGCATAAATGAAAATCCAAGTGCTCACATAACTACATTGCACCTTCTGGAGTGATCAAAAAGTTTTCAAAATCAATAATTATGCAGATATTGTTTCCCAAGTACATTTTGAAGTGAGTTTGGTGTCAATAGAAAATACTCTTGCAAATCACTGAGGTAGGCATTTTATACATCTTTTTATCAATTTTTGTGTGTTGTGTTTTGTGATCATGTTTGAAATTTGTTGGTGGCAGCAGGGAAGAGTTGTTGGGTCGGCTTTGTGTCAGTGACAAGATGTGTGGGTCACAAATGCTGCTGTTGCATTGCTGCTACATTTTGGATACCCTTGAATTCAGCTAGAACATTTTTCCCCAGCTCTAATCTTTCTATTTATTATATTTTTTCTCTTGTGCACAGACCAAGCCACTAGTCTACATAACTACTTTAAGTTAGCAATTTGATCGTTGAAATAACCGGAGGTATGCAGGATATACAGGGTTGTCAGTTTTTGTTGATTGTTATTGTATTATAATGTGCAGCAGTTGTGTAAATTGAATAGACTAACATTTGAGAAGATTAATATTTGCAGCATTTATGATAATTCACTGGATGAAGAAAAATTTATGAGGTAAAACTGCTATGTGCATTGCTCCTAAAATAGTATCACAACTATACTGTATGCAAGTGGCAACCATATATAGCATAACATTGTAATCTCATATACTACTTCAAAACAATGAATCGTTGTTCACTGTAGTCAGGTTGCAATATATTTTAAAATTCACTTCATATCTGGAGTTGAAAATTTAAAGGAAGAAATACACAGTATAATCTCGAGGCTCCAGAACCAGCACTGCTTGAGGCTTGCCACCACTGTATGTTGAGAAGATCAGTACCTCCTCTCCGTGTGATTGTAAATTACCCTAGGAGTTCACTCTTCACTTTTAACCTTGAGCAGATTAATGTGCTCACCAGTTGTCAGCAAATAAAGTGCTTCTTTTCATAGTAAGGATTGAGCAGACCTTGCTGTGGATTCTGATGATGTTTGGAGTGGCTGGGAGTAATGGTGATTTTCTATTGAGAATAGTAAAATAACACATCCAAGTGAGTTTCTCTTAACCTAGGTTGACTGCCACACAAATAGATGCAGATTATTCTCATTGTAGTTTTGTCATTAATTAGGACACATGGAACAAGGAAGTATGTTTAGTTCACTAGAAGCAGTGAATTCAATGGTGATGAGAAGTGAGTTTCAACATTCCCATCAAGGGTGTTTATAAAATCTGCCATCCACGTCGTGGTGCCATGAACAGACACCTTATGCGGGGCTGAGGTAACCCAGGAGTCTGAGGGAGACATATTACATCAGAAGGAACGGTCTACATTTGTATTTTCAGAAGGGACAACCAGTTATTTAAAATGCACCTCAAATACACCACTGGCTTGATATGGGGAAGGTGCCAAGTGCGTGAGTAAAAGGAGGGAGGGCATGCATTGTGAATTGCTTTAAGTAAAGCTGACACAACAGACAGGAAGTGAAGTGAGTTATGGCTAAACATGTTACACTAGTGAAACTAAATGGTTGCTCGGCATCTCGACCTATGCAGGTTAACTAGTAGCTAATAAATTATGGTAAAAGATAATTTGATGTTGAATTTTAGCGTATGGAATTAATTTAACCAATATGTATGTATGTATGCATGTATGTATGCATGTATCTATCTAATATATATATATATATATATATATATATATATATATATATATATATATATATATATATATATATATATATATATATATATATATATATATATATATATATATTGCATGAAAACCTTGCTTCAGTCGGTTCTGCTTTCTTACGAAGAAAAAGGTTATGATATTTTCACGTATCAGCTAAAATAAATAAATGGAAGACGTTTTGCGATGACCTGAGTAATGAGGACTGCCGCTGTGCCTGCGCCGCACGGCTGCGAGGCAGCGCGGCGCACATGGGCTGCTGACACCATCCTCTCCTGTCTGGAATACACGAGGAACTGACCCAGGCACGGGTGTGGCAGTGTAGTGAACAACTGATGGGGTGTAACAGTAAGTGTTGGAAGGGAATTTTCATAATATTTGGCATAAACTGTTGGTGGGTTGGTGACTTGTCTCGCCTCAGGGTTAGTTTAACTACACGTCGGTATTGCAGTAAAAGTTGCTAGTTATAACCATCCCACACAGTGTTAGGTAATTATTAAGGGGATATGGGATCTACAATATTAAAACTCTAGGTTATGGTGGGTAACCCTTACTCCGGTAAGGCAGGCGATAATTATTAAAGACAGTGATGGAGAACGTTCATATATTCTGTCCTGGGCAAAGAAGGTTGAAATATTGGTTAGGATTGGCTAGAATGAGTCCACAATTTCTGTGCAAAGAGGATTTGCTAAACTAAGAAGTGTTATTTTATTTAACCCAAACATATAAGGTGTCAGATACAAGGCGTCAGAAGAGAGCGCTTCTTGAAAATTAAGTAAAAATTATTATGTTAACAGCTCGTTAACGCAGACACTAATCTGTAATCAAGCCTCAAATCAGTTCCCGCGGCACTGGTAAAATGGCGTATGGACAGTAAATGAAAATAAGTTGCCTGAGATAACCTAGAGGGATCTTGGTTTCCTGAGATCAATAGTAAGGCAGCCTGATTTTAGCCTGGGGACCTTTGCTTTATGGGTAATACGGCAGCCTGATTACAACCTGGAGACCTTATCTTGAGGGATCCCTGAGGTAGTCTACTGCTGTGGAGTCCTACCCTGCACTCGATATGTGCCAGGGGCTACACGTTGCTTGTTCTAATATTTATAGTGGTGTTCAAAGCTCAAGTACACACTGTTGTACAAGATGGATAGATTTTTGTTGTCACCGTGGAAAGAAAAAATCAAATCAAATATTGTTTCACGGGGAATGGATAAACGCATGGCGTCATTCAGGAAGGGGGACAGGGACAAGTCCTCTCCACTTTTTAGAGGTAGGGGGGACAGCGTATCACACACTTTTCAGCGGGTATTGTATATTAAGTACTGGAATTTAAATCAATTGTGGGCTCGTGGTCAGTGTGTTTTTTCACCAAAATCGTGTGGTAACGTATATCCCATTAAATATTTATTATCTGTTAATTTGTGCCGCTGGAAAGCCAAACTTAACATCAACAAACAAGAGCACGGCGCGGGAGGCCGCAGATCACAAGGTTGGCAATTCACCGTTCACGTTTAGTAACCAGACTAGTAGGAAAAGCTTAAAAATACTGGGATAAATTTTCTGGAAGGGCGTCTCCGAGGCAGGGAGGTTACGATCACGGCCTGCTGAGGCGCACAGATTGGAGTCCTGCACTCTGCACTTGGCGGGTGGAAAGATGGACTCTTTTCATCAACCCGACCAGGTTGTTACGCTTTCACTGTGAACTGGGGCGTCTTCACTGTTGTGTGGGTGCTTAGGCATCACCTACCCCCTCCCTCGGAATGTATCCCCAACAGAAAAAAAAAAAAAGTTTTCACCTTCCCCAAGATTGTATTTTTGTTAGTTTCATATGACTTCTGCGTTTTATTCCCTTTGTTTTGGTAAAATTTTCCCTTAAGGTCGATTCCTTCTTTCTGGTTTTCTTTTTTTATGTATAGTTTGTTACTTTATGTGTTTCCAGTGATAAATGATTGATTGATCCCCTCCGGCTTGAGTTTAAAGCCCATCCGCCAGAACAAATAAAATTAAAAATTAAGTTAAATTTAAATCTAAGCTAACTTAATCTATCGTAACCTAACCAAACCATGCCAACTAAGCCAATCTAACCAAACCAACCTGACATAACCTGACTAAATTACAATTCAACACAAGTTAAACGATAGGAGTATTGCCTTGCGTAATTATAAATGAATGATTTGGAGGCCTTTCTGTGATATGTAGGCCTCTTCCTTTGGCAGCTGTGTATATATTTGTATCTTGCTTGAAAATATTCACCAGGGGATTCAGAGGTATGGTATTAAATAGGCAGTATAACAAAATCGTATTTATTTATTTATTTATTTTATTTATTTTTTCATGAGATTATTGTATGACCAATGGAAAAACATTTATTTTTTATTGATTTTAGCTCCATTAAATATATATATATATATATATATATATATATATATATATATATATATATATATATATATATATATATATATATATATATATATATATATATATATATATATATATATATATATATATATATATATATATATATATATATATATATAAATATACATATATATATTTAATGGAGCTAAAATCAACATATATATATATATATATATATATATATATATATATATATATATATATATATATATATATATATATATGTATTGATTTTAGCTCCATTAAATATATATATTTATATTTATATATATATATATATATATATATATATATATATATATATATATATATATATATATATATATATATATATATATATATATATATATATATAAATATACATATATATATTTAATGGAGCTAAAATCAATACATATATATATATATATATATATATATATATATATATATATATATATATATATATATATATATATATATATATATATATATATATATATATATATATATATAATCGTTGTCTATGGATAAAGCCTAAAGGTGTGATAGATTAAAGATGTAAGAAAAAATAAATAAAATCGTTGTAGTCACCATATCTGGCCTAATGTCCTCTCCACTTCTGAAGACCAGAAGACCTCCCTCGATAAGCGCATGAATGTGATCTAGGAGTTCCTTCTCGGGATCTAGGCTGAAATGGGGATTTTTATTTTTTTTTTATCCGGTAATTCGGCAGAAGTCCTGAGACTTATTTTTATTACTTTTATTACTTTACTTTTTATTATTTTTTAATACTTTACACTAAGTAACAAAAAAAAAAAACGCACAAGACACACACACACACACACACACACACACACACAGAGAGAGAGAGAGAGAGAGAGAGAGAGAGAGAGAGAGAGAGAGAGAGAGAGAGAGAGAGAGAGAGAGAGATTAGGGGTGGGAGTGGCGAAAGCGACTCTCACTGGTGACTTGTACCAAGGACTCTATATACAAGGGTGACAGTGGCAGCGTGACAGTGACGTCACGCCACATCGCTGTCAGCCATGTTGAGATGAAGAGTGAACGTAAACAAAATGCATTTGTGTTGTGGTTTGAGCTGGTCAGAGAGATGGATGCCCCTTCTTCATCTCTTGTTCTAAGTGACTACGCTAAAACTTGAGATAATGAAGCTAAGACTTTGACCCTTAGCAGGGGAAGGGTCTCGTTCCTTGATGAACCTAACGTGGCCTTTCAGTACTTACATCAAAGCAATCACTTTTTCCAATACACCTTGGAAAATAATTTTCAATAACCGTGGGAAGGTTAGCTGTAGCATGATCTCTGTCAGACCAATAGACTGACGATGGCATCATATGAGAGGAGCACACATGATCAACGTGATTAAAAGTGCGAGAGAATTTCGAACTGCTCACATTAAATATCCAAGTCCTGCACATACAGATGTTATCTAGTCAAACAAGATGTCTCCTTCAAATAATTACTAATAAAATTAAAAATATGTATTAAAATAAGAAATGTTGGCTTTCACATCATTACCTTTATATATATATATATATATATATATATATATATATATATATATATATATATATATATATATATATATATATATATATATATATATATATATATATATTAAAAAAAAAAAAAAAAAAAAAAAAAAAAAAAATATATATATATATATATATATATATATATATATATATATATATATATATATATATATATATATATATATATATATATATATATATATATATATATATATATATATATATATATATATATATTTTTTTTTTTATTTTATTTTATTTTTTTTTTTCAGACAGTAACAGTCCAGCATTTTCTGCTTCTGATTTGCGACATTCCTTAGTCATTCAAGATATCAGTAATTTTAGAAGTTAACTGAGGTACTTATTATATTCCGTGCTTTATCTGCCTTGTGTGTCTAATTGAAACTGACATACTGTTTCAATGTATTAATTGATTATGTCAATATTATCAGAAAGTACATTGTAATCATGACCACAAACTGTTCATACGGCCTCATCGACTGCTGCTGTAACACTTAAAAATCATGACTCATACTTCATGTGAGGTGCTCATACTATTTGTGTTACCGGTACATTTTCAGCTTTTTTTTTTCTCTTGATGGTGCTGCTGTTTCATCGTCTTCTTCTGGTGTTCGTGGTGGTGTTTCTTCGTCTCCCTCTGCTGCTGGTGGTGGTGGCGGTGCTTCTTCTTCCTCTGTTGTTGTTGCTGCTGTCGTTGCTGCTGCTGCTGCTGTTCCTGTGATGGTACTTCTTCCTCTTATGTAAGTGGTGGTGCTTCTTCTTCCTCTGTTGTTGTTGTTGTTGTTGTTAGTTGTTCTTCCTCTGATGGTCGTGGTGCTTCTTCTTCCTCTTATTTATTATTGTTTTGGTGCATCTTCTTCTTCCTCTGCTGGTGGTGGTCCTTCTTCCTCTGCTTCTGCCTTCTTCTTCCTCTGCTGGTGTTGGTCCTTCTTCCTCTGCTGTTGCCGGTGGTGGTGGTCCTTCCTCATTCTCTTCTGCTGGTTCTTTCTGGTGGTGGTGGTGATGGTGTTCCTTCTTCCTCTGCTGGTGATGGTGGTCCTTCTTCTCTGCTGTTGTTGCTGGTGGTGGTCCTTCTTCTTCCTCTGCTGCTGGTGGTGGTGGCCCTACTTCTTCTTCCTCTGCTGGTGGTAGTCCTTCTTATTCTCTTGCTGCTGGTGGTGGTGGCCCTAATTCTTGTTCCTCTGCTGGTGGGAGTGGTGCTGGTGGTGGTAATTCTTCTTCTACTGGTGGTGGTCCTTCTTCTTCCTCTGCTGGTGGTGGTTTTCTTCTTCCTCTGCTGGTGGTGAGGTTCTTCTTCTGTTGCTGCTGCTGGTTCTTCTTCTTCTGTTGCTGGTCCTTCTTCTTACTCTGGTGGTGGTCCTTCTTCTTCTGGTGGTGGTCCTTCTTCCTCTGGTGGTGGTCCTTCTTCCTCTGCTGCTGGCTTCTTCTGCTGCTGCTGATAGTGTTCCTTCTTCCTCTGCTGCTGGCTTCTTCTGCTGCTGGTGGTCCTTCTTTCTCTGCTGCTGGTGGTCCTTCTTCTTCCTCTGCTGCTGGCTTCTTCTTCTGCTGCTGGTGGTGGTGCTTCTTCTTCCTCTGCTGGTGCTTCTTCTTCCTCTGGTGTTGATGGTCCTTCTTCTTCCTCTGCTGCTGGTGGTCCTTCTTCTTCCTCTGCTGTTGGCGGTGGTGATCCTTCTTCTTCTTTTGTTGCTTCCTCATCCGTACTCTGTCCTCATCCATACTCTGGTCACTAGATGGTTCACCAAACTAACTCGCTCCTATCTAATCCTATCCTAACCTATTCTAGCATATCCTATCCTGTCTGAATGAGTCAGTCTGGTGGTCCTTGTAGTTTCCAGGATGGGACAGGGGGTGGGGGAGAGAAGCTCCCCTGGGGGCTCCATCCCCATACTGGGTTTTATAGGCACACATAGTTATGGAGTGGATGCTCTTTGAATTTTTTTGCAAGTTCCGAGTTGGGTTCGAGCCCATGCTTCCCTCACGCTAATCTTAAAGTTCATCCCTCTACCCACTGGGCCACGAGGACCCATCTGATTTATAGTGCAAAGTTAGTCTGTTTACGCATTTTATCTTCTAGTTAATAAATATTAAAGAGGAAATATTGTTTATTATAATGTGGACATTTTTCTAACATGTATTTTTTTTTATATAAAGTTACAATAGGGATTTCAACGCTGGCGACCAAACACTCATGTTCCCAAGATTGTCCTTCTATCCACTTGGTCATGGGAATCCCAACAAAGCAATAAGTAAAGAAGATATATTTGAACACAGTATTTCCCTACTAGTGTCTGTGCCGCACCAAAGGTTCAAAAGGAATTACTGCTATCGATTTTAATGTGGATATTCACATTCACAAAGATAATAAGATAAAATTAAATACTGTGGAGTGTTAGTCATGGCGTGAAAATAGTTGGTGAGATTAAAGAACTTTGGAGCCGTGAGGATTCCTTGGGTCTGGAGCCGTCTGTGAGAACCCTCCCCCTGTGTTGCGTGGTGACTGGCACACGTGCTGCACCACCACCACCACAGCACACCACTACACCTGTCCATCCTGCAGCACGGGAGGGACTCAGTCACCAGACCCACCGATTGCTTTATTAGTAATTCACGGCGAGTCTCAACATAAAAATCAAATCAGATAATTCAAAAATAGATGGTGACTGTCTCTTTGCAGCCGAGTGTCCTTAAAGCACTCTCTTGTTCTTCACACGGGATTTACCTATCAGCAGGATGAAAGCTTTCTACGGGAAGAAAGGCCGGGGAGGGAGGGGTTAAATAGGAGCGGCTAGGGAACCAGGGGAGTCCGAGGGCGTGCGTGTGTGTGCTTTACTTATTTATTTATTATTCTTTCACACCTCCCATAAATATTGCAAGTCATTGCCCAGCAAACCAGCCCTTACAAATTTGCCATCTTAGTGACAATGTGTGTGTGTGTGTGTGTGTGTGTGTGTGTGTGTGTGTGTGTGTGTGTGTGTGTGTGTGTGTGTGTGTGTGTGTCTGTCTGTGTGTGTGTGAAAGTTGTCATTGATGATAAAAATGATAATCATAAATACAATAGCAGTCTATGACATCATCACTCATCTCTACCGTACTCCTCTTTCTCCCTCCTTTTATTACTTCTCATTCTATCTCTACAATTCCCATATATCTCTGGAGAGAGAGAGAGAGAGAGAGAGAGAGAGAGAGAGAGAGAGAGAGAGAGAGAGAGAGAGAGAGAGAGAGAGAGAGAGAGAGAGAGATGCTAGCAAGTGTAAAATTTTGTTCAGCTGGTGTCCATTTTTGGTGTTCTTGTTACTCTTATTATTATCATAATAATTACTGAGATGACGAATATTAGAATAGTAATAATTATCATAACGAGCATTATTTTTTTTCATGAAGCACAAACGCCTTTGGTCTTCCCTGGTCCCCCTATCCTCTCCTCTATAATTCCTTCCCTCGACGCCCTTCCTCCCCGGAAGCTTTCATGAATTGCTTATAAGTAAATCCCTTGTGAAAAACAGGTGAATCACTGCTTTAAGGCAGTGATTCTCAAAGTGTGTGCCGCGGCACTCAAGTGTGCTGCCATTATCTCCTTGGTGTGCCGCGAAAATTTGGGTGGGATTTCTATATGTGTACATAATATAACGAAACTATTGTAAATTGTAATTTATATTTATCAGGGGTGACTACTTATATATATATATATATATATATATATATATATATATATATATATATATATATATATATATATATATATATATATATATATATATATATATATATATATATATATATATATATATATATATATATATATATATATATATATATATATATATATATATATAAGGGCAGGTGTGCTGCAAAAATATTAGTTGTTTCTTAGTGTGCTCTAAGGGCACTCGGCTGCCAAGAGGCGGTCACCATATTTTTTGGATGATTGTACGTACCCCGCAACTTCAGTTACTGAAGGGATTGACGTATTACATTCATTCTATCAAATTTAAACTTAATGCATAAATCTATTATTTCTGCAGCCAATTAATATACAGTGAAGCTTGTGGGCGTGATGACTCAGGAAAAATCAGCTCACAAATGGTGCAAGTAATGGTAAACTTACACGATTGGGGGTAATGCTTCCCTCTGGCCGCTGGAGGCGCCACCGTCGCTGCGACAGCAAAAATTCAGCATTGAGTGGAAGGTCCTCGCAGCACATAGAGTCCTTGCCTGTACCGTTCCAGTACTAGCCTCACTCATCACGTTAGCTTGTGTACTGGAGAGGTACGAATTTGATTTTTTAATCGTTTCATGTATCTATTTTCATACCAATGTGCAGCTCAATTAAAAAAAAAAAAATTGTCTCAGTGAAATATTATTTGCCACTCCAATTAGCTACCAAATAATTTACCTATACTACACTAATGAAATATGTAGGATTAACACTACTTCGTATAAATATTACCTGATGCGAGAAATCCCTGAGGTCCCGGGAAATATCCCGATTTGTCCCCAACTCCCGGGGTGCTGAGAAGCCTCCTAACCAAGAAACCCTGCTGTGAACGTATGAACAGCAAACAGCAGTGAAGGACCAGCCAGCTCACCGAGGGCAGCGCATAGACTCACTGCCAACACCTCATTTACGTCCACATATTGATACAATCTTCACTTCAAGCTCCCTATCATATTCCCGCCTACTGCAGTGTCCGGTCAGTACTAATTATTTATTAATTGTGAGCAAGTTTTCTCGGCACATCCCACTGTTAGGTCAGCGTTTGCCTCAACTTGACCCATTGCTACGAGCGTTTGCTGTAACTAGTGCCACTCATTCATTTGGCAACTCATTCGAACCACGGTTTTGAGGCAAGACCAAAGCTTCAGGTAAAGTTAGCTTCATTATGGTTTGAACTCCGGTACAGGTTTATGGTACTGGTGATGGATTTGTCTGCGGATACATGGGATGCGAATATCTGAGCGATGGTGAGGTGTAAAGAAAGTAGAATATCGCGTCTCTCTCCAATGCCATCCTCCAGGACACTGATTAATGCAGGGGCTCGCTGAATGCTACTGTGTCGAGCTTCTAATGAGATACAAATGCCTCGATATAAAGGTTTACATGCGGTCGGAATACTGAAGTTCAGGAAGGAAGTAGCCTTCTTGCCTGGCTGGGGGGCCTTGGTGCAGAGCTGGCGCAGGGCTGCCGGGAGGACTGTTACCCCTGCCTCATTGTGTTCAGATAGAGTGAAGTAAATTATGACGTCGATTAATCGTTGAGAGATATGTTCAGTGTGAGATGAGGGTATGTATATCAGACAGATTAGCTTAAGTGTGTAGTGGGAGAGGAAAAGGAATGGGATGTGTAGTTAGAAGATCAGAGGATCGAAGATGAGCACAGCGCCAGCGCTTCATGACGTCCACCTGCTCCACCTGCCCTTGCCTCGCCACAGCCTGAGTGACCCGCGCCGCCTAGGCCCCTAACATGTCACTGGTGGAGGCTGCAGCAGCCTTGGACAGACTCCTCGCGGGGCAAACTAGGGACGCCTCCACCTCCCGCCTTTGGTCCGCCGGCACCGCCAGTGTTCCTCGCTGGGGCGTCAATCCCGCGTCCGCCAGCCCGCAGTCCCCGCTGCCCAACACCAGGACCGCCTTCCTCGACCACACGCTGTCTTCAGAGGGACTTGTACCCGCGCAGAGTACCAAGGTGAGGAATCTCTCTCTCTCTCTCTCTCTCTCTCTCTCTCTCTCTCTAGATTATTGTAGTTCCTCGTGAGAACAATAGATTTGTTGCTGATTACTTTTCCCTTTACATTTCTAAGTATTCCATGTGTTAGTGCTGTACAGGTTGTGTGTGTGTGTGTGTGTGTTTTGAGCCTGGTATCCTCCATGTGTCTGCAGCGCCCCTTCCCTTCCCCAGGTCGTCCTCCACAGCACCCCAAAAGATGACACTCCCCGGCACGCCCCACCCCAGCTTCCCCTCCTGAACGAGGCCCCGCTTTTTGAAACTCTGCGCAACCCCCCAACACTCACACCTGCACCCGTATCCACTCTCACGTCCACGCCCGCCAGACCAGGCCAAGCACACTACTTCGTCCATGCTTCCCACGCTGCTCCTCCCTCCCCCTCCATCCCTGTTCCTGCTTCCCTCTCCATTCCTATACCTATCTCGCCCTCCCTCCCTGCCTCCCACTCCTTACCGGTCTCCTCACACTCCTTCACTACTTCACGCCCCATTCCTATTTCAGCTTCCAGTTCCGTACCAGCCTCCTCTTCGTCCCCCTCCTCCTCCCCTATTTTCCTATCAGCCCTCCCCAACCCATGCCCTGTGGAAGGACGCTCCGCAGAGGCTAGGGGGACGGCGGGCGTGTCTGAGCTGTGGCCGGAGGGCGTGCGGAGTGGGCGGAAGGGCGGGCGGTCGTTAGCTTTCCTATTCAGTCGACCGGATCCTACCAAGTTCAAGACGGAGCTTTGTCGTTCCTACCAAGTGCATGGCTTCTGCCGCTACGGTATGAGGTGGGTGGTGGGAGGGTCTTCTGTATTCCCTGGGGCGTAAGTGGCGAGTGGGGTGTGGAATATGGAGTGGAATGGAGCGTTTGATAAGACTTACAAGATCTAAACCCTTTTGAGTGGAGTGGAGTGGAGTGGAGTGGAGTGGAGTGTTTTATAAGATCTAACCCCTTAAACTGTTATGGCTTTTGAGGTTTAATAAAATGTTTCGAGTTTCGGGATCTGCATCATTGGGGTTATTTGATGCATTGTCGGTAGAGAGGATGCTTGTTTTGTTGGCTCATTCTTTCCTTTTGTCTTTGTGTGTGTTTAGCATTGTAAGAGATAATTTTTTGTCTTGCTCGCCTTTTGTGTATTTCTCGTATGTGTGTATAAGTTAATCTGCCATTTAAGTAGTTCGTATATACTGTTTTATCTGTTGTTTGTTTACTTACTCAATTACCTTGTCTAGTTACCCGTATCAGTGTATCTCCTGCGTACATAACCAACCTTTGTACCTGTGTGTGGCTAATCACCTGTCACCTCCTTCAGGTGTAATTACGCCCACGGCCTGCAGCAACTGCGGGGAGCCATTCACCACGGCAAGTACAAGACGCGGAACTGCAAGTCCTACCACGAGAAGGGCTGCTGCCGCTACGGGGCCCGCTGCTCCTTCATCCACGACCCGGAGGAGGGCGTGCTGAAGTGCTCCATCGCTAACAAAGAGGTGAGTGGAGTCTGGGACAAGGGGGGGAGGGGGGAGGGGAGGTGAGAGAGGGCTAACAGTAACCTTTTGATTGCTTTGTACAGTCGCGGCACCTAGTCCTCGACCAAAGTGTAACGGGAGGGCAGTGCCACCACAAGGATGCACTGCATCGGAATACTTTCCCTAGCACTCCCTCCTCAGTTTCCGTTTATACAACACTATCCACCTGTCATACCATTACATATATAAATCCCTGTATTTATCTGTTGTTACACACTTGTCTAGGCGCATAAACAACATTAATCAGCTGGGTTCATACGTGTTTCCAAAGGAAAGTCGGTGCCAAGTGGCACTTCTAAACTTATGACTTGTTTACTAGTGACGAGGATGTGGAGGGTTGGCAACAGGGAGAGAGGATGTTGGGGGAGTCAGAGCTGGGTGTTGGAAATAGGGAGACAGGTGGACGAGGGTTAGAAGAAAAGGCAGGGAGTGTCAGGGAAAGTATTTCGATGCACTGCAGCCCTGTGGTAGCAATGACTTAGTTACACCCTGATCAAGGATTATGTGCCGCGACTGTGCATGGCGCCAACTCCTGAATGGGGAAACGGCGAAAGAAGAATACGTTCTTGTATTTCATTAGAGTAGTCATGGACGATTTGATTTTATAAGTAGATTTATTGGCCACAGAATCACATATGAAGAGTTCTTGACCACTACACGGTCTAAAGTTCTAAATGAAAGAACTTCAAACGTACAAAGTTGAAATTACATAAAAGCTGAAAATACAGAGTTCAAAGGTTACTGACCGTGTTGCCTTTCAAAATTACTCAATAAACCTGCACCTGATTATTATTTAGTTTGATGAGCTCCACAGCAATCAAAGGGTCAAGATTCGGAGCTGCTGCTGCTGAGACTGCGCCGAGTTGGGAAGAGTGGAGGTGGAGAGAGGAACACGTGTTAGGAGGAGGGTGAATTCCCCGACTAGTTACACTCGTGGCTTCTTTGTGCGAACTAAGAGAGAAGTGGAAGTGAAGAGAGTTTCTAGGAGCGAAACTATCATAGTCAGGAATTAACTCTGCTCGAAACACATGCTCGAAACGCCAGCGCCTTTCTGATAATTGAGTTTCTAATATATAGAAAATAAGGTTTTTAGAAATGGCTGCATCACACACCACACACACACACACACACACACACACCGTCTTCGTGAAGGTGCCGTGTCCTCATTGTCATAAGTCCCCGAGGCGGCCCTGGGGACTCCCTCTGGCCGCCTGGCTGCTGGTGATTGATTCCTCAGGTGTGTTTGGGTTCCTGCTTCTGGCTAATCAGTGTGTGCTCCCTCTTGCGTCTCGGTCCCCTGTCTCATTGTGTGTGCATGTTTGTGTGTTTGTTTGTGTGTGTGGCCCGTGTTCAGATACGCTTTGCTCTCACACGACTATTTCCAAAGGTCACAGGTGATTAGCCGTGTTCTCAAGACTGTTTCTCTTAATAATGTAGGAGTTTTTTTAATCTGTCACTTAAACTGTAAAACCAGCGTGTAGCTTCAACTAGAGACTTTTGAAAATAGTGGAGGTGTGGCAAGCAAGTGTTTCAAAATATAGAGCTCTCACGTGGTCGCGCATGCGTGTCACTGTCCACTCATGTGCCTCATTTTGCGGCTAAAGTCTCGTTCTTGTTTTTTGGCAATGCGTGATGGTGGTAGGAGAAGGAGGAGGAGGAGGATTAATAGGAGTGGGGAACAATAGAACTCATGAATTCCTCGTGAGCCGGCCAGCCATTCAGGGAGCGGGGAGTGGTGCGCTTTGTGTGTTTGTTCAGTAATCATGACCCGCAGAAGGCCTGGAGGTGGCTGGCGCAGAGAGGGACGGGGCCAGAGTGAAAGGACTGGCTGAGTGGGGGAAGGTGGAGGCAGGCGACGGTGTGTGGCTTGCAAACGGATTGTGGAACGGGTTGGCGTAGAGGACTGACGGAGGTGGGGGAGGTGGAGGTAGGTGACAATGTGTGGCTTGCAGACGGACAGTGAGGACTGGTAGTGAGGACTGTAGAGGACTGGTTGGGGTAGGGGAGGTGGGGACATGTGACGGTGAGACGGGTAGCGGTAGAGGAGAACAGATAGAGATGGGGACATGTAGAGAGACGCGTAACTGTGGCTGACTTGTAAACGTACGGTGAGGGAAGTGGTAGAGGACAGATAGAGACGGGGCCCTGGAGAGAAGCGGTGGGTGTAGGAGAGGAGGAGGACGGGCATGGAACGAGGTGGGACTTGGCGTGACATTAAGTTCTGTGCTGTGGGGCGTTTATTTCCTTGAGGCAGTGGAGAGGCGGGGCGTGGTGGAAGACTGGTGGGGGGAAGGGTTGTCATCGTTTTTTGTTATATTACTTTATTGTTTTCTGTTTGAGTGGTGTAATAGAAGCTAGTTAAGTGGTGTAACAAAATTCTGTACATCGGTTTGTTCGTTACCCTCTGAAAACCAATAGGGGATCTTACAACTCGTGCTGCATTAACACACACTCTCTCTCTCTCTCTCTCTCTCTCTCTCTCTCTCTCTCTCTCTCTCTCTCTCTCTCTCTCTCTCTCTCTCTCTCTCTCTCTCTTTTATTTAAACAAAAATTTACATCAGGCTTAAAACAACGTTTTTTTTATGCTGTTATTTGAAAAGCCTATACTTAAATGTAAAGAAGAAAATATATACAAAAGCGAACTCATCCTACTATATATATATATATATATATATATATATATATATATATATATATATATATATATATATATATATATATATATATATATATATATATATATATATATATATATATATATATATATATATATATATATATATATATATATATATATATATATATATATATATATATACACATGATTAATACAGCACTAGTGTGGGAGTTTGTGTTTTACGCCACCTGTGTGCAGCCACTTTCACTTGCTGGAGTGTCATTGTCTGTGTATCACTCGTGGCTGCCGTAAACACATTCCACAGTCTGGAGGTTCTGGCTGTGTAAGAGCGCTGGTGCTGCCTCGAGTAAGATCGAGGCACTTGCACCAGCATGTCACTGGAGGTGGTGGTCCTGGACTCCCTCTGGACAGCTCGTGGTGGGAGCCTTAGCGAGCTGAGATGAGGGACCCCCAGAACCCGGGCCTTGTGCTGGACCACCAGCGCCGACACGTCCCGCCGATGCTCCAGCGACGTGACTTCGGTCTGCTCCTCTTGCTGCTCTCTCTCTCTCTCTCTCTCTCTCTCTCTCTCTCTCTCTCTCTCTCTCTCTCTCTCTCTCTCTCTCTCTCTCTCCAGCATCTCTGTGTACATCGGTGTTCAGTAGTAAATTGCCTCATCACTTGTGGCCTCTTAGTGTTCGCTTATCGTTCTCTTTTGCCCTCTTGACCTTTCTCGTCGTCCATGCGCCTCTTAATTGATTTGGCGTATCTCGTACTCTTCCTCTCTGGCAATGGTCTCGTGATTGTTTTTTTTTTAAATGGACCTCCACCTCTTCAGCATCCTCGAAAACAGCGCCTCTTGAAAAATAGCGATGTCATTATAAGCAGTGGTGTCTTCGGGAGGCGGCGATAGGGAAGCGGGGGTGGGAGGGAAGGGAGTGATTGTTAGCGGTTTTGTTATTTCTGAGTGAAACCAACTTGTCATGTGGTGCCTGCGTACGTGCCACCGACAGTAAAAGCTAAAGTGGTGGTGGTAGTAGTAGTAAGTAGTAATAGTAGTAGTAGTAGTAGTAACAACAACAACGTCTCTTTTTCACGTATTATTGGTGTAACCTAGACCCACCACCACCACCACCACAATTAATAACGAAGCATTGTGGTAACTTTGAAAACAGCGATGAAAGCCTGGACAATTTTCTCAACCAGAGAGGAGGAGGAGGGGGGAAAGGGAATTATGGGTAATGGCTAAACGATAAACTCTGTAGCTTTGGGTGAGCTTGAGCTGCGGGAATCAGTGGTGCTTTAATTACTGTGTTGACGGCTGGTGTTTGGGAGGAAGAGGAGGAGGAGGAGGAGGAGGAGGAGGAGGAGGAGAGTAAGCTATTTAGGTTGAGTTGTTTGTTATTGTGGCTTTGTATTATAACTAAGATTTCGATGTTCAGTGTGAGCGTTTCAATGTCTTTAGTGTGAAGGCTGAGGTGTGACTGTGTGATGTTCGCTCTCTCTCTCTCTCTCTCTCTCTCTCTCTCTCTCTCTCTCTCTCTCTCTCTCTCTCTCTCTCTCTCTCTCTCTCTCTCTCTCTCTCTCTCTCTCTCTCTCTCTCTCTCTCTCTAATTGAATTGTAATAATGATGACTTTAAGATCGATGTTAATAATAGTAATGATAATAAATAATAATAATAATAATAATAATAATAATAATAATAATAATAATCACATCACTCGTGCCGAACTTTTCCCAGCATTGAGTCGGTGCCGCGTGAATGGAAAGAAAAAAAAAGATAAAAAAAGATAAAACAAGTGACAGGCTCGACCGCTTTAATGGGACACATTTTTGTATACGCGATTTTATTTTACTCTTAATCCGATGCAGATATTGCCGGCCGGCCAGTGTGTGCCTCGCCCGGGGTGGAGGGACTGCGGGGCGTGAGGGGCGGGGTAAGGGACTGGGAGGTGGGGGAGCGGTGGATGCCTGGTTGGGGTGTATGCGTTGGGGAGGGGTGAGTAGGACCCCCTCTACCCATCCCTCCCACTTGCCTTCCTGCTGTTGGTCCTGTGCCATCACACTCACTCCATCTGCTGTGCATGTTTTAATCTCGTTCTGTTACGTCCTTAGTCTTGTGTTGACCCACGGACTTCCTTTGTCACCGCGGTCTGTTTCTTCATCTGCCCAGGCTTCAGTGTGTTGAGGAGGCAGTGTTCACTAGGATGCACAGGTCCCTTGGCTTCTGTAAAGAGTGTTTCTGCCGCGCGCAGGTCCTGGAGGCGCTGCACTACTGCCCCGACAGCGAGGAGAGCTTCCGCACCGCCAAGATCACCTGGAGGCTCGTTGACAGCTCCTCCAGCCCGCCGCCCGAGCTGCACTTCATCACCTCCAACACCCAGGACACCCAGGCCGCCCACCGGGACGCTGCGGCGCTTATCTCAGGCACTGGGGTGGAACATGGCTCCCGGCAACTCCACAGTAAGCAGGATGTTACGCCCTTACCCCTGCCTGCGGTCAGGCATGCCCCATCAGGAGTGTTTGGACAGCTGGAAGGCGCTTGTAAGCATCACGTCCTCCCGGTCTCAGCCTTGGGAACGCGAGGAAACAAGAATGTCGCGTGGAAAGCGACGCCTCTGTCGTCCCGAACATGGAGGAAGGCTTGTAGTGAGCATGACGTGCACCACCCCCGAGTGCCGCTCACAGGGCCAGGCCGCGGGGCACCTCGCCAGGCTGCAGCACCCCGCCCCAGCCTGCCGCGTCCCTCCCTTACGCCGCGGCAGAGGCGGCTGGTATAACGCCGAAGAGCTGATGGACATGGAAGTGGTGCAAAGCATCCTGCGGAAGGGGCCGCGTTACTCTGCCACGTGCTGGAGCGCCGCGGAGGAGACAGATGCCACACGCGGCGCGAGAAGTCTGCCCAACGGGTACGAGTTGTTGGACTCCGGCTTCAAACCAAATCAGAAACGTGAAATTCAAAGCAAACCACGTCAGCAAGAGAGCAGCGTGCCGTGGCAGGGAGCACGCGTACCTGTGTGGCCCCGAGCAGGAGGAGGCATGGGGCGAGGAGTGCGAGGCGCCCTTCCTGTGCAGCACCCTGCGGAGTGACTCTGATTCCGAGGACGCCAACTTGGGGACCAGCGATGAGTCGTCGTACCTCAGCTTACACGCACGGGACCTGGCCAGTGCAGTGCAGGGGCGTCCCCAGGGGCTGGAGGGGTGGGCGGGGCGGGACGCGGAGGGGCAGGTGTGTGCGTGCACCAGCCTGCCGGCACGGAGGCATTGCTTTGACCTCACCAAATACAAGACGGAGATATGTCGGTCGTTCCAGTACAATAGCCACTGCTGCTACGGCGACGCCTGCCTGTACGCCCACGGCACACTGGACCTGCGGTCGTGCCCGCGCCACCCTATGTACCGCACCAAGCAGTGTTTCAGCTTCCACCACAGAGGCTACTGCCTGTACGGCAGCCGCTGCCAGTTCATGCATGACCTGGGCTAGTGCGCGGCGTGCTGCTGACGTTATCAGGCTGCCCGCGGCCCGGGAAGCGAGGCGAGGGCGCGGCGCCCCCTTCCCCTCCTGCTTCCCCCAGTGGTGGGGCGGTGGCTGCAGCGTGGGTGCTGAGTTCCTGTGATTGGGTCACAAGTTTTATTTCGGGTCATAAGTAATGTTTTATTAAACAGGAAGCGAATTTCCTTTGTAACTAAATTAAGCATTCACTTAGTTCATTGATATGTAGCCTTTGTATTTTTTTTCTGCATTAGCATTGATAAATTTAGATATATTGTTATTTATATGATATTTTATGGCAAGTCTTTATGTATTTAATGGCGCCGCACGGCCTGGCGCTGCGGCCTGACTGCTTCATGTCTGTGAATTTGTTTTGATGGTGTACAGGTGCGTTTATTTGTGTTTATTTAATTATCCTGTGGAGCAGGTGGCGGAGTGGGTGTGGGCGCCGCGCTGGTGCAGCGGTGCCCACCCGCGCCGCCCTGGTGCCGGGGTGATGGATCTTGAAGCGTGTTTGTTTTGCATTTATTTATATGTTCCAAAAGATAAGTTTAATTTATACTGCATTAATAAAAGAATAAAAAAAAAAAATGCGAATATTTGTCCCTCGCGGCCTGCAGTTAGGGGGCGGGGCAGAGGAGCGGGGCGTCACGGGAGGGGTAGGGGGCGGAGGGAGGGGCGGAGCTGCACGGGTGGGGAGGGGATTGGAGGGAGGGGCGGGGCGGCACGGGAGAGGAGAGGATCGGAGGGAGGGGTGGCACGGAAGAGGAGGGGGTCGGAGGGAAGGGAGGGGCGGCACGGGAGGGGAAGGGCGGCACAGGAGAGGAGGGGGCTGGAGGGAGGGGAGGGGTGGCAGCAATGTCGGGAATCCATTTGGGGCGGTGTTTCCCAGAGTCCTATTTATTAATGTATGTCATTTCCGTGCAAGGGGGAGGAGGGGGTCCGGCAGGCACTGCAGGGGGCGGCAGGGGTGCGGGCAGGGGCGACAGGGAGGCAGGGTGGTGGCGGGGAGGGAGGAGCGGGGTTGCCACACGCTGCACCTTAATTTCTTTTATTTGCGAGCAATTTGTGGATATTTTTGTGTGCGAGGCAGGACTGCGATTCGCCCGTCCGTCCGCCCCTCTGTCTGTCTGTTTGCCTCTGTGTCTGTCTTTGCCTGTCCACCCCACTGCCTGTCTATCGTTATACGCACTAACAGACATAGGAGTAAGAGGCAGAAGTGCAGACAGACATTCAGGGAAACAGACACGCTTGAAAGTCGACATACGAGTATGGAGAAAATTTAGCGCGGGCCTTAAACTGACAAACAAACAGGAAGATAATAAGTGTTAGACAGGTAGGCAAGTTAACAGAAGAGGATAATACATAACAGACGGACAGACAGGCAAGTGAATGAAAAGATAGACAGGTAGTTAAGATAGACAGGAAGGCAGATCGAATACATAGAGAAGACAGCATGTACGTATGAAAAAAAAAATAAAAGGACAGGAATGGTTAGAGATGATACAGGTAAGCAAGTCGGATGCAAGCAGATGAAGAGAAAGACAGGGAATTAGATATAGTTGTAGTTGACAGACAGGAAGACAACACGAGTATATAAAGACAGTATGTGTGTATGAAAAAAAAAAAATAATAATAAATAAATAAATAAATAGACTGGAATGGTTAGAGATATAAAGGTAAGCAAGTCAATTTTAACCCTTTCACAGCGATAAGACACCGTTCACAGTACTAAGAACAATATACGAGACCATTACAAATACGCACAAGAAAGACGGAGAAAAAAGAACAATAGATTTTGCAATTTCTAGTTCGTTCAATGTTTGGAGGGGGCTGTGGAGCAAGGGGAAATGATATAGTGGTTAATGACTGAGGGAAGATTTCTGAGTAACAGTGGAAGGATTAAACGATCTCTAGAATTATGAAAACACCCTTGAAAGCCTCAGTAATTTTCACTTGAGCGTGTTGAATGGACTCGAAATAAGGACACTGCAACCTTAGGAGGAACATGGTACTGTGAGGTAGACAGAGAGAGAGAGGGAGGGGGAGAGAGGAAGGGAAAGAGGAGAAAGAGAATTATTGTACTACTTGAAGGAAAAAAACAAACAAAAAAACAAACGGATATTAATCTCTTAAGTACAAATGCAGAAGATGAGGAGGAGGAGGAGGAGGATGAAGATGAAGTGGAAAGAAATAGGGAAGGTTAGACTGATGTGGTGGTTGGTTGGGTGATGTATCGTGGTGTAGGTAGAGGCTGGTGTGACTTGTATAGAGAAAAGCAGAGGATAAAATATAAGGAAATAAGTGAAAGTATAGGAGGGATTTGATTGTTTGATGTTTTGGTTGTAATGGTGGTGGTGGTGGTGGTGGTGGTGACGCTGATTATTATTATTATTATCATTATTATTATTATTATTATTATTATTTATTATTATTATTATTATTATTATTATTATTATTATTATTATTATTATTATTATTACTATTACTATCCTCCTCCTCATCTTGCTCTCCGCTCTTCTCACCAACACCTACTCTTCCCCCTCTTCCTCTTCTTCCTCGTCTTCGCCCTCTTCTTCCTCCACCTCCTCCTCCTCCTGCTTCTCATCCTCCTCCTCCCTCCTCTTCGTCTTCGTCTTCGTGTCCCTCGTTCTCCTTCTCATCATCATCATCATTACCATCAGCAATTTTTGTCATTCATTCTCTCTCTCTCTCTCTCTCTCTCTCTCTCTCTCTCTCTCTCTCTCTCTCTCTCTCTCTCTCTCTCTCTCTCTCTCTCTCTCTGTCTCGTCGTGGTGTCTCTACCGCGTCTTGTCTCAGCAGTTAATGGCTGTCCCATTAATAGTAATTGCTTCATTCACTCGTCCTCGTCTCGCCCTCGTCTTGCCTGGCCGCGGGGCGATAATACAGACGCGAGAGAGAGAGAGAGAGAGAGAGAGAGAGAGAGAGAGAGAGAGAGAGAGAGAGAGAGAGAGAGAGAGAGAGAGAGAGATTTAAAACTGAGGACACATTATCTATTCTTGTGTCGTCTCAATACGCAATTAGTGGCAGAAAATTTTATTCTCTCCTAATCAGTTTGTGTGTTGCTCCTTGTATTCACCCACCAGAAATATATAGGATGATGAGAGAGAGAGAGAGAGAGAGAGAGAGAGAGAGAGAGAGAGAGAGAGAGAGAGAGAGAGAGAGAGAATGTATGAAGGATATGTTTTACGACTGCAGCAGAATAGAAGAAGAAAATGTCTCTCTCTCCCTCTCTCTCTCTCTCTCTCTCTCTCTCTCTCTCTCTCTCTCTCTCTCTCTCTCTCTCTCTGGCGTGAATTATATATGAATGAGGCTCTAAAGTTGTCTTCTACCTTCTCGTCCCAGCCTTCCCCTTTTTCCCTTCCTTTTCTTCCTCTTTTCTTTTTTTGTCGGTATGTAATGTATATCTTCTTCTTCTTCTTCTTCATCTTCATCGTCTTCTTCTCCTCCTCCTCCTCTCCTCCTCCTCCTCCTCCTCCTCCTCTCCTCCTCCTCCTCCTCCTCCTCCTTGTTATTATTATTATCGTTATCCGGGCAAAAATTCAACACGTTATCTGAGCAAAATTCAATTAAATTCTTCCGAATATTATCATGAAATGTCGCTTTTCATCAGTGTTATTATTATTATTATTATTATTATTATTATTATTATTATTATTATTATTATATTGCTTTTAGGTTCTAATTCTGCTTCCTTTGTCGAGATAGTTGTTGCAGTAGTAGTAATAGTAGTAGTAGTAGTAGTAGTAGTAGTAGTAGGTTGTTGTTGTAGATTTTCCACTGTAGGAGGGTGTGGTGGGGAGAAGCCTTCGACATTACTATCCTCCTATATCTCTTACTCTACGCACTTCTTACTCTACGTAGATCTAATACTTCGCCATCGACCATAACACGTTGAATATACAGCTTCCCGTGCGATCAGTGAGGTTAAGCAACGGTGGGTCTGGTTAGTGCTTGGATGGGTGACAGATCAGACACTGCAACTTGTCATGAACAGTCTGGTCTGCTGTGTATTTTTTGTGTTCCTTTGTGTTCCTCCGTTATTCTCTTTTTGTTGTTGTTCTTATTCATGTTCTTTCTTGTTCTTGTTCATGTTCTTGTTGTTCTCCTCCTCCTCCTCCTCCTCCTCCTCCTCCTCCTCCTCTGTACTCCAGTATTCCCACCATTCAAAATTACTCCCCGCCATGGATTTGAATTGACATTAAGAAGCAAATTTGATATGAATAGCGAATGAGGAACCACTGAAGGCGCCGGAGAGAGAGAGAGAGAGAGAGAGAGAGAGAGAGAGAGAGAGAGAGAGAGAGAGAGAGAGAGAGAGAGAGAGAGAGAGAGCCTGTCTAAATATCTCTCAGTTCTCATTTTCTTTCACTATCACCGTCTCGTTTTCTTTTGGACAGTGGTGGTGGTGGTGGTGGTGGTGGTAGTGATGATGATGATGATGATGGTGGTTCAACTAACCCCTTTTTCTCCCTAGTATCCTCTCCCACACGTCGCCCACCAATACTAATACACATGCAGATTAGCGCATACCCTGACACACTCTCTCCTCTTCTCTTCCTCTCCTTGTAAACCCAACAGCCCACCCGCTCTGTGTGCCTGTGTGTTCTCGTGTAGTAACTGTGAGTGTGAGTGGATGAGCTGGATCGTCTGTGTATTGATGAGTGATGAAGCTTCCTAACCTGACTCCACTCCAGCCCAGGCCTCAGCACACTCACGAGTCACGCCATCAAGGTTTGAGGAATGAAGTGATGTGGTTATTGTTGTTGTTTTTCTTTTTTCATGCCGATCTCCGTGTTTCTTCTTTTCGAGGTAGATGAATAGGTAGATGAAAGAAATAAGATAAGGTAAATTGCAAAATAAATAAGGAAATAAGATGAAAAGAAATTAAACTGACTGATTGATTGGTTGATTGGCTGACTGACTGACTGACTGACTGACTATATAACTAACTAACCAGCTGACTGACTGACTGACTGACTGATTGACTGACTGACTGACTAACCAACCAACTAACTAACTGACTGACTGACTGATTAAACTTAAGGCACCACAACACTGAGGTCATAAGGGACAGAAGGGAAAAGAAAATGAAGGAAAAAAAAGGTAAAGTGACTTACTAGATAAATTATGTTTGGGAACTACGTATAAACAGAGAGAGAGAGAGAGAGAGAGAGAGAGAGAGAGAGAGAGAGAGAGAGAGAGAGAGAGAGAGAGAGAGAGAGAGAGAGAGAGAGGGAAAAAAGGTCTAAAGAGAAAGGAGAAGGAGGAGGAGGAGGGAATATATGAAAGAGGAAGAGGAAAGATACGAAGGAGGAGGAGGAGGAGGAAATTGACAGAATGGATGATAGAGAGAAGGGATAAGAAGGGAGAGTGGGGAGAGGAAGGGAGAGGTGAGAGGAAGTTAAGCTGTGGATCTTAGACAACCTTGGTAGTGTTAATTAAGTCACACGTACCACACCTGCGCTAGAGAGAGAGAGAGAGAGAGAGAGAGAGAGAGAGAGAGAGAGAGAGAGAGAGAGAGAGAGAGAGAGAGAGAGAGAGAGAGAGAGACGGAAGAAGGGAGGAAAAGAGAAAAAAATAGATGGAGCGATGGAACGAAGGAAGGAGAGACAAGAAGGAAGGGAGGAATGTGTGAAGGAATGGAGAGAATGGAGGAATAATATAGGAAAGGAAGGAGGAAATGGAGAGAGAGAGAGAGAGAGAGAGAGAGAGAGAGAGAGAGAGAGAGAGAGAGAGAGAGAGAGAGAGAGAGAGAGAGAATGACGATGCGAATTCTCATAATAAATAAATGAGACTGAGCGAACTCAGACGCGTAGATGACGAATGAATAAATGAATGATATTAAAGAGAGAGAGAGAGAGAGAGAGAGAGAGAGAGAGAGAGAGAGAGAGAGAGAGAGAGAGAGAGAGAGAGAGAGAATAATTGTACTACTTAAAGACAAAAGAAAAAAAAAGGGCGGGTGAATTGCTCTCTTAAGTACAAATTCAGAAGAGGAGGAGGAGGAAGAGGTAAATAAAGATGAAGAGGAGGAGGAGGAGGAGGAAGAAGAGGATAGGGAAGGAGATGGAACGATAACGGAATAGGGGAAAGTTGATAAATACAAGAATAATAGGGGAGAGGCGACGGAAGAAGGATATAATGAAGGAGAAGAGAGATTGAGAGAGGAGAGGAGAGAAGAGGGAAGGGAAGATGAGGGGAGGAGAAGGATCTGTGAGGAAATGAAAGGAAATGAAAGCACTGAAGTGAATGAGGAAGGAGAATGAAGTGGAGGGAAGCGAATGTGGGGAATGAGAGAAGGCGAAGCAAAGTGAAG
This sequence comes from Scylla paramamosain, assembly GCF_035594125.1. Classification (NCBI taxonomy): domain Eukaryota; kingdom Metazoa; phylum Arthropoda; class Malacostraca; order Decapoda; family Portunidae; genus Scylla; species Scylla paramamosain. The sequence continues at coordinate 3,328,764 of NC_087158.1, read as the reverse complement.
GGAAAGGAAAGGAAAGATGAAAAGTAAAGTAGTAGTGAGGGTTGTGATCTTTCAATTGTGCTTTTAGTTATAGTAGTAGTAGTAGTAGTGGTGGTGGTGGTGGTAGCATTGTTGTTGTTGCTGCTGTTAGTGTTTTGTTCTTGTTCTTGTTCTTCCTGTTCTTGTTTCTTGTTCTTCCTCCACCTAATACACGTATGCAGAAACAGAAGGACGTGAAGTTTCATACCACGCGCTCCACCTAGATGGCAATAGTGTTGTCAGCGAGCGTCGCCTTCCCTGACCAAACCAAGGAAGCTGACCATTAAACCTCTTTCTTTCCCTTCGTCACTCTTGGAGCCACATTCTGAAACACTTCTAGTCGCATCTCTACTATATTCAAAAGCTTTAGTTTAGCGATTCTCAATAGGGATAAATTTATCCCTTTGTGGTAAAAAAAAAGTACGTGGCAGGGGGTAAATAATTGATGTACCTGATAATCAAATGATAATTCAATTAAATTTCATTTTATAAAACAGATAATGCTAAGTGTATGGTATGTGTCTGTGTGTGTGTGTGTGTGTGTGTGTGTGTGTGTGTGTGTGTGTGTGTGTGTGTGTGTGGGTGACTGTGAGTGTGTGGGTGAGCGAGTGTGTATGTTTGAGTGTGTGTGTGTGTGTGTGGGTGAGCGAGTGTGTATGTTTGAGTGTATGTGTGTGTGTGTGTGGGTGAGTGAGTGTGTATGTTTGAGTGTGTGTGTGTGTGTGTGTGTGTGTGTGTGTGTGTGTGTGTGTGTGTGTGTGTGTGGGTGAGTGTGTGTGTGTGTGTGTGTGTGTGGGTGAGTGAGTGTGTATGTTTGAGAGTGTGTGTGTGTGTGTGTGTGTGTGTGTGTGTGTGTGTGTGTGTGTGTGTGTGTGTGTGTGTGTGTGTGTGTGTGTGTGTGTGTGTGTGTGTGTGTGTGTGTGTGTGTGTGTGTGTTTGTCGTAGTCAGTAAAATAACTGAACTGAACTGAACTGAACTGTGTGTGTGTGTGTGGGGGGGGCGGCGCGGGCGTGAGGGAGAGGGAGGAGTGGGAGGATGGGAAAGCGTATGGAAGTAAAGGGGTAAATGGAGAAATACATCAAGCCAAGGAGGTTGATGATGGGGGAAAGGATGAGAATCAATGCTCTAGTTAAAGATACACAGGTTTTTAAGTGTTTTTGCGGTTCTGATGACAGATTAACGAAGATTTCTACATTATAAACATGAGAAACACTCTTGAGAACCCGGCTTAACGTCTCTGTGGCCTTTAAAAATAGTGGTGAGAGCAAAGGGTTGCAGAATACGTGCCTTTTCAATAAGTTACACGGGTTTTTGATAGTGTTTTTACGGTTCTGGTGACAGATTTTCAAGATTTATACATTGTTAACAGATGAAGCACTCTTGAGAACACGGCTAATCATCGCTGTGGCCTTTGAAAATAGTCGTGGTGAGAGAGCAAAGTGTTTCAGAGTACAGATCTTGGTCACTCCTCAGTCCAGCGTTGGGATGGAAGGGTGAATGCGGCGGCTCCTTCCCGTGCTGTTCCCGTATTCCTCTGTCCCGTTGGAGGAGTTCAAAGTCTAATCTTCATCACTATTGATAGAGAAGGAGATGAGGTCATGGTTTTTACAGTGCATAATTACATCTAGGGTGAGAGAGAGAGAGAGAGAGAGAGAGAGAGAGAGAGAGAGAGAGAGAGAGAGAGAGAGAGAGAGAGAGAGAGAGAGAGAGGCTTCGTAGCACTAAAGATTTCTCTCTCTCTCTCTCTCTCTCTCTCTCTCTCTCTCTCTCTCTCTCTCTCTCTCTCTCTCTCTCTCTCTCTCTCTCTCTGTCTCATTATCTTTATCCATTTTTTCATCAGTTTTGTAATCAATCAGTTAAGCACAACCTCAGTATCTAATTTTCATTCTTAATAAGATTTAATTGAATTGAATTGAATTTTATTTTGTTTATCTATCTATTTGTTCCATTATTTTCTTTTCTTTCTTTTTTTTTTTTTTACTTCCTTCCCTTTTCATTTCTATTGTTTCGTTACTTTTCTTTTGTTTTGATCTTTTATGTAATTTTTGTTCCTTTTCCTTCCCTTCCCTTCCCTTCCCTTCACTTCCCTTCCCTTCCCTTTTCCATTGCATTTCCCCCTCTTGATCTTCCACCACGTAGTTACAGTACTCTGGCCTTTCTCAAGAGACCAACACCTGACTGTCTGTTGTTGCTGCCTCCTGAGATAAGCCTTAATTGATTACTGCTTGAGGGGTTAGTCTTATCGTGAGGCAGGAGATAGGTCGCCTTTTACTTTTTTTTTGATGAGTGGGTGGATCAATAAGTGGTCAAGGTCAGGAGGAGTAGGAGGAATAGGAAGAGGAAGAGGAGAAGGAGTTGAAGTGTGGCCAGCGACAAAGAAGAAGTGTTATTGAGGATTTATAAGAAGGAAGAGGGGGAGGAGTAAAAGGGGTGTTACTGAGAGAGAGAGAGAGAGAGAGAGAGAGAGAGAGAGAGAGAGAGAGAGAGAGAGAGAGAGAGAGAGAGAGAGAGAGAGAGAGAGAGAGATAACATAGGTCGGTTCTCTACAACAACAAAAAAAAAGAAAAAAAAGTTCACCAGATACTAATGTGTTATCTCTAAAGCTATCAACTAATAAAGATTAAAAAGAAAAAAAAAAGAAAAATGCTTGTCTGATTATAATATTTACGAGGGCCTGTATCTTTTATTTATCTATTTTTGTTTTTGTTTTAATATTATCATTATTGCCTAGTGGGTGTAATAAAGTACAGTACACATTTTGAAGACCTCGCGGGGCAGTACTGTGGCAGAGAGGAGGACGAGGAGGAAGAGAAAGAGGAAGAGGAAGAGGAAGAGGAAGAGGAAGAGAAGAGGTGAAGTACTGAGGCAGAGAAGAGGAGAAAGAGAAGAAAGAGAGAGAGACAAGTGTAGCGGTGAGATTGTAAACAAGACACTCATTTTCTTTATTGATTCTTTTTTCTTATTTGATTATTTCTTTTACTTTTGCTGACGACTTTCTCTCTCTCTCTCTCTCTCTCTCTCTCTCTCTCTCTCTCTCTCTCTCTCTCTCTCTCTCTCTCTCTCTGTGGTGACTTTGCTGGTCTTCTCTTGTTTTGCAGATTTTCCTGATTTTCTTCTCGTATTTTTTCTGTTTTTCTGTTTTCTTCTTTTTTTTTACTGCTTTGTTTTGCTGACTCCTTTTCTCTGGTGATTCATTTCCTGACTCGTTCCCTCTGCCCACTCCTTCACTTTGCTGACTCTAACTCTGCTGACTTTTCTATTATTTTCTTTTATTTTTTCCTTCCGACTCCTTTTATTCACTTCCACCACCACCACCACCACCACCACCACCGTCCTTGCCACACCCTGCCCACTTACCCTTTATAGAAGAGTGCACATAAGATTAAGATTAAATATTATATTACATAACAGACTCATTATACAATCTATTCCCTGCTAACCTTGCTTGTACTAAAAAAAAAAAACACAGATAAAATAACAAAATAAATAAGTAAATAAATAGATAAAATAATAATAATTATAGCTCTTATTGAAAACTTGACAAGGGTGATGATTCCTTGCATATTTCTTACAATAAGAGAAAGGTTTAACTGATAATCTGACTTTTAGTATTTCCTTTCTTCGCCAGGTAATGACATGACCACAGATTTGTTTATAAGAGAGAGAGAGAGAGAGAGAGAGAGAGAGAGAGAGAGAGAGAGAGAGAGAGAGAGAGAGAGAGAGAGAGAGAGAGAGAGAGAGAGAGAGAGAGTGTGTGTATGTGTGTCAGTGAGTGTCTAGAAAGTTTATTTTATTAGGATTATAAACATTGCATAAGTTTGATTTATTTCAAAACAGAAAATTTTCCTGTTGGTCTCTCTCTCTCTCTTTCTCTCTCTCTCTCTCTCTCTCTCTCTCTCTCTCTCTCTCTCTCTCTCTCTCTCTCTCTCTCTCTCTCTCATTACCTCCATTCCTCCTTCAGGAAGAACCACGCCCTCCTGACTTATAGGACCCAAACTCACCCACCCACCCACACACACACACACACACACACACACACACACACACACACAGACATGGGCTTCAGCGGGTGGGACTGGGCGGTGTTCGTGGCGGCCCTGATAGCGTCGCTGGGCACGGGACTGGCGGCGGGGTGGGTGGCGCGGCGCAGGACGGTGCGGGGCGACGCTAAGGGCACGGCGGCGGAGTTTCTGATGGGCGGCAGGACGCTCAACCCGCTGGTGGTGGCGCTGTCAACCATGGTGGGCGCCGTGTCTGCCATCACACTGCTGGGTGAGAGCTGCAGGAGGGACAAGGCGGAGAAGGGGGGTAAGAGTAGTAGTAGTAGTAGTAGTAGTAGTAGTAGTAGGGAAGAGCAATGATGAGTGAGGAAGATGAGGAGGGAGCAGTAGCAATAATGAAGGTAGGAGGAGGAGGAGGAGGAGGAGGAGGAGGAGGAGGAGGAGGAGTAATAATAGGGAAGAGTGCTGAAGGAGGAGCAGGAACAGAGGGGAGAAGAGGAAAGGGAGCATAAACACAAACAGAAATAGGAGCAGGAGGAGGAGGAGGAGCAACATGAAAGAACACTGAAAGAGAAGCAAGGACAGGGGAGAGGAGCAGAAACAGGAGTAGGAGGAAAAGCAAGAGTAATAAAGACATGAGGAGGAATAAAATCATTGAAGAAGAAGAATAAGTAAGAATGGAAGTGCTGAAGGAGGAGGAGGAGGAGGAAGAAGAGGAGCAGCAGGAAGAGGAGGAGTGATTAAGAAGCAGAAGGAGGAGTAGAAAACAAGTAACAGTAAAAATATGAATTAAAGTGTTAAAGGAGAAGAAGCAGAAATTAGAATATGATCATTGCAACAAGAGAAACAACTAGACTCTCTCTCTCTCTCTCTCTCTCTCTCTCTCTCTCTCTCTCTCTCTCTCTCTCCAGGCAACGCGGCAGAGATGTACGCCTTCGGAACACAGCTGTGGATGAACCATTTCGGCATAGTCTTGGGCTTCGTTTTCGTGCACCTGGTCAACCTGAAAGTGCTGTACCCGCTCCGCATCACCAGCGTCTTCACGGTGAGGGGCGCCCGACACCACCACCCACCACCCAACTCACTCGCGCCTTGTAATATTTAGTTCAGCTGTTGGTCGGGAGTGTGGCCTTTATATCGATGTTGTGATGTTACTCTTGGTGTGCTTTGTTTTGTTTTCAGTTGGTTATACTCTTTCGCTCTTGTTCTCTCTCCTTCTTCCATATTTCAGGCACTGTTTCTCGTTGTTCAGTTCAGTTGTTAGTGAGTGTAGCCTTTGTATCGGCGCTTCCTCATGTTTATCTTAATCAGTCTTTTTTTTTCTTTCTTTTTTAGTTGGTTATACTCTTTCGCTGTTGTTCCCTCTCCTTCCACATGCCCTGCACTTCTCTCCATTGAGTTCGGTTCAGTTGTTAGCGAGTGTAGCCTTTGTATAGACATTCGTTTATGCTCCTCTTAGTCTGTTGTTCAGTTCGTTATGCTCCTCTGCTGGTGTTCCCTCTTTTTCTTCCACATCTCAAACACTATTATCTTCGTTCGCTCCACTAGTTTTTTTTTTTTTTTTTTTTTTTAATGAATAGTACATTTCTCCAATTACACCGTCTTGTCTTCCTCTTCTGTATATTGTCTTTGTAACTGTATTAATTCAATTCTGAGGTGTTGTAATGTCACGTACATCACCTGGAATTGTAGCTTCGTGTTTTCAGTAATATGTTCTTGATTTCTTGATTATTTTGACCTGGAGGGAAGATTGAGTTGGATTGGGTGGAGCTAATGGTGTGGGTAAAATTGCTTCTTCCCGCCTTTTTTTCTCTCTTTTCTTTCTTTTTCTTCTTATTTTTTTTACTGGTCTTTCCTTTTCTTTCTCTCTTTTAATGGATGGTGTGGAAAAATTGCTTCTTTCTGTCTTTTATTCTTTCTTTCTTATTATTTTTTCTTCGTCTTTCCTTTCCTTTCTTTCTTTTTTTAATGGATGGTGTGGGAAAATTGCTTCATTCTACCATTTTGTGATTATTTTTTTCCTCCTTTCCTTTCCTTCTTTTCTTTCTTCACATGCATTCGTCACCTCATTCTCACGTCAAGGCCTCGCACCATCCTCACGTTTTCTTCAAAGTTGTTATTTCTCTTCGATGTCATTACTGTCTTGCCATTCCTTGTACATTTAGTCTCCTCATCCTTCCACACGCACTCCTGATTTCCCATATCCTTCCACAGCAGCCTTCCACACACTCCCACAGCATATCACCCACCATCCACCTCCACCTTCTTACACACCTTCCAGAACCTCCAGCATCTTAACACACCTTATCAGCATCTCAAACATCCTTCTCCACACCATTCCACGATCTTCAACACCCTTCTACACCATCTAACACCCTCAACAGACTCCCTGCACCCTTTCCTTCGTAACCTTCCCTTCTTAACAGCCTCAACACACTCCCAACACCATTCCCATCCTCCCCTTCCTATCGTTTTCCCCCTCAATTATTCACTATCATTCGCTTCCTAATAGTACATCGAGGGGCGTTTCCAGTCCAAGGCGCTGCGGTCATTTACTACCGTCTTCACCTTCCTCGGCACCTTCCTGTACCTAGGTCTCTGTGCCTACACGCCCTCGCTGGCCATGCAGACGCTCACTGGCCTGCCTACCTGGGCGTCCATCGTCATTATGGGCGGGATATGTACATTCTACTCTGCCTGGGTGAGACGTAGATATAGACTAGTGTTTTTATGCTCAGATTGAGAGAGAGAGAGAGAGAGAGAGAGAGAGAGAGAGAGAGAGAGAGAGAGAGAGAGAGAGAGAGAGAGAGAGAGAGAGAGAGAGAGAGAGAGAGAGAGATTACAACCTTCATTATCATAATTTTTTCTACTCCCTATTTCTTAATTTCTCTATCCTCCGTCAGTGCCTTCGTCAGAGAGAGAGAGAGAGAGAGAGAGAGAGGAGAGAGAGAGAGAGAGAGAGAGAGAGAGAGAGAGAGAGAGAGAGAGAGAGAGAGAGTCATTTAATCCATTACATCCATCCCCATCACCACCACTACCACCACCATCACCCTCTCTCCACCCCTTTCGTCAGCGCCTTCGTCACCTCTTCCCCCAGGGCGGCGTGCGGGCAGTGGTGTACACGGACATGCTGCAGGTATTGGTGATGGTGGTGGGCGTGGTGGTGATCCTGGTGACAGCCGTGATGGAGGTGGGCGGCCTAGGCAGGGTGTGGGAGGTCGCCAGGCAGCATGGCAGGGTGGAGCTGTGGAAGTGAGTAGTGGGGGAGGTGGAGAGAGAATGGGAAGGGGGAGGGGGAAGGGGAATGAGTAGGAGGGAGGGTGATGTGATGTTTTTTTCTACTTGATATATTAGTTAAACAATAATCTCCTACAATCCCAGTTTGGATGCCGAGGACTATCTGTAGCATGAGTTATTTAAATGACAAATAGATACACAAAAATAAACAATGAAGTTAAATGCAATTTACTGTATATTTACAAAGGTGGTTCCTCCTGCAGCCAGACATAAACATTTGATTGGAAGACCTGCAGGGACTTGGTGAGGTGCAGATCTGTCTGGCGCACAGTGGTATTCCGTAGTCTGCTGTAGCAAGGGAGGAAGGAGCGGAGGTAGTATTCCGTCCTCGCATAAGGCACAGCCATCTGGTGGTTGAGGGTGTGTGCCGCTCGGGTAGTGTGAGGTGGCGGTGCAGATGTGTTGAGACGCAGTGCTGACTGTTGCGGGAGTTGCATCCTGAGCACCGTGTACATCACACACCAGCTCGCCACGTCATGCCGCTGCTGGAGGGGATGATGGACAGATGTGGCTCTCTCAGGGGCTTTGCCTGACCAGGTGCTAAGGTATGATGGAAGGCAGGAGGTCCAGACAAGTGGCGCATCCTCCATCAGGGAGAGACTTTATGCCTTACACAGTGTGCTGATTCCATGAGCCCCCAGTAGGTGAGCAATACATCAAATATAGCTAAGTTTTCAGACAGCATCCTTGGCGACCTTCTTGACGTGGCTGGTAAATGTCACTTTGGAGTTGAACCTGACCCCTGTGAAGCTGACTGACTCCTGTAGGTGGATCTACCTGCCTTACAGGAGTATGGAGTGCTGGTCCCGGTTGACGGCATCCTGTTTTTGAGAGATGAGGACGGCTTGAGTCTTCGTTGCGAAAGAAACTTGTCACCTCTTGTCCCACAAAGAGATACTCTGCTGTGCTTAGTTGATGCAGATGATTGGTGGTGTTCGCTCATCTCAAAGGTGAATGTGTATATGTTCCTATCTCAGGGATCAACTGCAGGATGTCATTAAAGTACTGTACATATTCCAGAATAAAAGCCCGAGTACATTTCCTTGAGGGACGCTTACGTTGATGGTGTTCATCAGATAGGTGGCCGTTTACCACCACGCGCAGTGTTCTGTTGTGAAAGTAATCTTAGAAGAGATGTAGCAGGTCACTGTAGATCCTCAGGCATCTCAGCCTTGATGGTGATGCCTTAATGCCACTAGTACTTGTTGAAGGCACCTGCAAGAACGAAGATGTCTTTACCATGATGCAGGGAGTGGTTCCAGGCTGCTGATTGAAGAAGCAGACGATCTAATGCGGATCTCTCTTGTCTGAAACAGTATTGGCAGTTGTTGAGCAAGTGGTGAGTGTCAAAGAATTTAGTAATTTTGGAGGAAATCATAGATATAAATTTTTTTCCAACAAGAGAGAGGAGTGTGATGGGGTGGTAGTTTAGAGGGTCGCCTCTACACTTCCTCTTGTATAGTGAGCAGACTCTCGCCACTTTCCACTGAGATGGCCACTGCTTAGATGACAAGCATCTCTGAAAGATGTTACCGAGAGGCTCAGCAAGTTGTGTGGCACATCTTTTCAACAGGTGAAGACTGATGTTATCAGGTCCAAGGGCTTTCTTGGGATCAGCTTGCTGGAGTTGTTGTAGCACCACTTGTGTAGTAATGGTGAAGTTCCCTAAGGTGGCCTCAGTAAGACTGGGAACTGGAGACATACGCCTGGAGTCAGGAACTATCATTTTGGTGGAAAAGTGGGCAGCCATCACCTGAGCTTTATCCTGGTGGCGGGTGGCGATAAAGACATCAGGTGTTAACAGCGACGGGATGTTGTCGTCAGGAGAGAAGACTTGTTGTCACTTGATGCTGCTCCATCACTCCTTGTCACCCACAGATTGTCCTGTTAACTTTCGCGTGAGGTGATCTTTCCAGCTGGTAATTACCTCCTTCTAGACTCTGTTCATATTTTTACAGGTCAGTTTGTTCAGGAGTTTGTTCAGCTTTATGCGGCGGGACATAATGCAGCCAAGCCTTGTTCCTCTTATGAACTGCCTTCCTGCACTGAATTCAAACCAGGGTTGGTCACTCGGTGTAGACTTGTATGTCTGGCAGGCCACAAATCTTTTTTGGAGGGATAAACAGGATGTTAGCAAAGGTTCTTACTTGTGTGGTGACGTCACCTGTAAGCACGTCAGACCACACAATGCTGTCTAGTGTTGCCTTCATGGCATACCAATTCCCTCTGTCCCAGAGCCAGTTGGTGCGAGTCACTGTCTCATCATGACCGATGGCTAGTGTGATCTTGGAGAGATCAGCCAGGTGGTCAGAGGAACCAACTTTTGCTGGCGGGCGGCAAGTGACCATGCTGCTGGGCAGGTCGGTGATTACAGTCAAGTGAAGACACTGAGATGTGGGCGAAGAAGTTGATGTGGTTGGTGAGTCCAAACACCGTCAGCTTCTAGTGGAACTGCCTCTGTACGAGACACTGGTGAGGTCACTCACAATCATGAGATGCTTACAGGAGTGCTGCAGGAGTAAATCATTGCTGGTTGGTGGTGAGGTAATGGAGGGGCTCATCACCTTGCCACTGAGGCGGCAGGATGGAATCTTGGGTGTGTGTCCTCAGTCTGAACTTAATCATTTCCAGGTGATAGGGAAAATTGATGGAAAGAGTCTGGACAGCGAGGCTGTTGCGGAAATACAGAGCGACCTAAAGGCACCCTTATCTCTGTCGCGCCGGAAGCACCTAGAGTAACACATATCTGCCTGTAGTTTACCGGGACTGAGGAGTTGGGGAGGGTCTTTGTGGTGGCATTGGGGTCAGGGTGGTGTGGTAGGACAGGGCTGTGGATTAGGTCCCCAACGTTGGTCAGAAATTACAATGTTAGCAGAGATAATAGTTAGATGACTGGAAGTTGCCTGTGGGGCAGAGAAATTAATCTTTCTTTCCTTCTCTTTATTTTCATTCTTTCCTTCTCTGTCCATTTCCTTTCCTTTAATTTTCATAACTCCTCTTCCCATCTGTTCCCTTTCCTCTTCTTTCTTTTCCTTTACTTCTATATTTTTGTTCTTTATTAACAGCAGAGTGGCGCAGTGGAAGCGTGCTGGGCCCATAACCCAGAGGTCCGTAGATCGAAACTACGCTCTGCTAACCAGGAAAAGTTCCTTTTGGGACCAGAATTTAGTTTCAGCGATCATTTTAGCTTACTTTTAACCATCAATTTTGACAAAACTTAAGTAAGCGAAGGTAAAGAAAAAGTGACAGACCGTCGGCGTGCTAACTTCGAAAGACTTCGCATGCAGCTTGCATCCATAGACAGGAATGAATTGCTGGGAACATCATACATTAGCAAAGCATGGGAAGTGTTCGCTAAAAAGTTAAATGAAATCACGAATTTGTGTGTGCTGCTACGAAACAGACGGAAGATAAAGAACACCAAACAGAAGTGGTGGAGTAATGAAATCAGATGCTGTCTTCTGGCTAACAAAAAAACGTACCACAGATACAAATTAACACAAAATAATAATGAAAAATTAGAACACGACAGATTACGTAGAAAAACTAAAAAGCTGATCAAATGCAGCAAAAAAAAAAAATAAAAATAAAAAATAAATAAATAAAATAAAATAAAATAAAATAAATAAATAAATAAATAAAAGAATTAAAAAAAATAAATAAAAAATAGAAAATAAATGAATAAATATATAAATAAATAAATCTGCTGAAGCTCAGATCGTGAACTCGTGTAAAACGAACCTGAATTAATTTTACAGCTATGTAAAAAGTAAAGGTTTTAACATCAATCGGTCTATTAATAACAGAAAATGACAAACAAATAGAAAACGAAGTACACATGGCGAACACCAAGAACGATTACTTTTCATTATTTTTCACAACTGAAGATGTTCAGGGCAGCCTGCCAACCCTCGCACCTCAGTCACGAGGCACCACGCTGCCTGACTTCACCATCACAGAAAACGAAATCCTCTCGGTCAAGAACAGTATGAACGTAAACAAAACGCCCAGGCCAGACAAGATATCACCCAGGCTTCTTAAATGAGCAAGAAATGAGCTCGTGAAACCGCTTACAATTCAATTATTCAATAGAACTTTACTAGCGGGTAAAGTCCCCCAAATGTCACCCCAATCTTTAAAAATGAGATCAGTCACTCCCAGCCAATTACAGGCTGATCAGTCTCACTTCAGCAGTGTGCAAGCTGATGGAAACAATAGTCAGAGATAAGATTGTTAAAATACTTAAAAGAAAAGAAAATCCTGAAAGATTCGCAATACGGTTTCAGAAACAAACGTTTCTGCTTGACAAACTTACTAAACTTCTTTTATGAAGTATTTAACTCGTATGACGAGACAAAAGCAGTTGATATTATTTGTCTTGATTTTCAGAAAGCTTTCGACACTGTTCCCCATAAGAGACTTATCAATAAAGTAAAAGCTCACGGCATAGCCAGAGACACCTGAAATGACTGGGAGACTGGCTTTCTGACAGAAAACAGCGTATTGTAGTAAACGGAAGAGTCAGATTGGCATAATGTAAATAGCGGCGCTCCTCAAGACTCTGTATTAGGACCAGTACTTTTTATAATATACATTAATGACATGGATGAAGGAATTTATTGTAAAATAAGTAAATACGTATACGACACCAAAATAAAAAGTAAAGTAACGTCTGTGTCACAATGGCAGGAACTGCAGTGTGACCTCAATAAACTAACAAGCTGGGCAGAAAAATGGCAGATGAGATTCAATATAGAAAAGTGTAAAATTCTACATATCGGAAGCAACAATATTCAGGCGAGATGTGAAATGAATAACATGCCACTGTCAAGCGCTGAAAAAGAAAAAGATCTTGGTATTGTCGTGTCAAAAGATCTAAAACTGAGTCAACACTGCGCAGAAACAGTAAAGACGGCAAATAAATTATTAGGTTCATTGGAAGAACCTTCGAATTTAAATCAGAAAAAGTTATACCTACCTTATATAACTCACTGGTGTGCCCTCATCTAGAGTACTGTGTACAGTTCTGGTCACCGTATTACAAAAAAGACATTGAAAAATAAGAAAAGATACAGCCTAGAGTTCCTAAAATGATTCCAAGATTGCGTAATAAGCCGTTTGAGAAACGACTGGAAGAACTAATCGTATTTAGCTTAACGAAATGCAGGAAGTGTTCAAAATTTTTAAAGGTTATAGCAACTTTCACGTTAATAAATATTTCATCATTGATTATTCTAACCTAACACGAAATAATGGATTCAAGATTACATCCAAACGTTTTAAATTCCTCGAGGCGAAGCATTTTCTTTAATCGCAGAGTAAATATCTGGAAAAAACTTGCTATAGAAACCGTAAACAGTAATTCAATTGAATCCTTTAAAAATAAAATAGAAATACTTCAAAGTTAATCCACAACAAGCTCTCTTCTTCTCCGAATAATTACACATAAAACTGCAGTTACTAAAATCATTCTTTTATTTTACAGACACCAGTTTTATTATTAATGTGTTCACTTTCAGATAGGCGTATAGAATCCAACGTACGGTGAATAATTGAACTTCCTTTCATCTTTTCCTATGAAAATTCCACGTCAGTTTTTCCATACTGCATGGTATTTTTCCCAACTATTTTCATGCCAGCGCAAGCTGGAGGGAGTGGTGGTAGGGAGGAGCCTTTTGCTGTGCTGTCCTGTCTCTTTGCCCTATAGCTAGTTAGAAGTAGTTATCAAACAGCCTTGCAAGGACCTAAAAGTCTGTTGCTGTTTGGTTTTCCTTTGTATTTTTTTCTTTTTTTGTATTCCCTTCCCTTTCCTTTCCCCTCATTTTTCTTTTTCCTTCCTTCCTTTTCCTTCCCTTCCCTTCCCTTCCCTTCCCTTCCCTTCCCTTCCCTTCCCTTCCCTTTCTTTCATTTTTCCTCTTCTTTCTTCTATTTTCTTCCACTTTCTCTCTTTTTTCCTATATTTTCTCCCCTTCCCTTCTTCTCCTTCCCTTTCCTTTACCTTCCCTTCTCTTACCATTCCGTGCCAATCCTCACCATTCACACATTCCTTCCCATCCTTGCCAATCCCTACTATCACCCCTTACTCCCCCCACTCCTTTACAACACCACCCCTCAGCTTTCCCTCCCTCTCACAACCCTCCTCCTCCTGCAGCGTGGACCCGAATCCCCTGCAGCGTCATAGCCTGTGGTTGGTCACCGTGCAAGGCTACTTCCTCCCTCTGGTGCTGTTTGGGACGGGCCAGGCTCAGGTGCAGCGTGTTTGCTCGGTGGCCACGTGGAACAAGGCCGTTGGGTGAGTGAGGTTAGGTTCTTAGGTGTTAGTTCTCACGAGTCATGATGTGATGTTATGTTTGGTATGTTCGTTTATTTATTTATTTTTTTTCTTAAGGGAATTGCCATGTGTAGGACTCGTGGTTGATAATGATATGGAGAGTATGAGAAAGAGTGTGAGAGAGATTAGAAATAATAGCAAATACTAGATACGTTTGTGTAAAAGGGACACACACACACACACACACACACACACACACACACACACACACACACACACACACACACACACACACACACACACACACACACGATGCTTCATAACGAAGGACTTTTTTGATTTAGGCATTTGGGAACCGTTACCTCGAGTGGATGCTCTTCCTAACTTTGGACAGGATTCGAACCCGCGCACCTGAGGACCGCTGTACCACGGCGGTCCTTTAACCCATTTAAATATATTTGTCTTATCACCATACATCCTACGATTCTCCAGTGAATGCAGTGATAGATGAATGGAATAATCTCCGTAATCAGACTGTTAGTATTGAGTCATGAGGGAACTTTAAAAGATTTGATAAATTTGTGGTTGGGTATGATAGGTGGAAATGGGTAGGTATGTTTGATACTGGGACTGCCACGTGTAGGCTTCTTGTATCTTCCCTTATTTCCTTATGTTCTTGTGTTCAGTGTAAGGTTTCATCAATCCCTGGATCCTTACCATCTCCACCACAGGGCTCACTACCTCAACCTCGCTGTCCTCCTCACTGTGGTCTCCTGCTGCAACCTGATGGGCATAGCTATCTTCGCCGTGTACGCCACCTGCGATCCCCTGGCGACGGGGGCGATCCAGAAGGCTGATCAGATCGTGCCTTTCTACGTGATGGACCGCCTCTCCAGCCTTTATGGCGTTGCGGGGCTCTTCATGGCCTCCCTCTATGCCGGGGGACTGAGGTTGGTTAGGTTAAATTTTGGTGAAACTTTTGCTGTTGCCTTGGACATATCAAAAACTTTTGATAGAGTCTGGCACAAAGCTTTGATTTCCAAACTACCCTCCTACGGTTTCTATCCTTCTCTCTGTTACTTCATCTCAAGTTTCCTTTCTGACCGTTCTATTGCTGCTGTGGTAGACGGTCACTGTTCTTCTCCTAAATCTATTAACAGTGGTGTTCCTCAGGGTTCTGTCCTGTAACCCACTCTCTTGTTATTATTCATTAATGATCTTCTAAACCGAACTTCTTGTCCTATCCACTCCTACGCTGATGATACCACCCTGCACTTTTCCACGTCTTTTCATAGACATCCAACCCTTCAGGAGGTAAACATATCACGCAGGGAAGCCACAGAACGCTTGACTTCTGATCTTTCTAAAATTTCTGATTGGGGCAGAGCAAACTTGGTATTGTTCAATGCCTCAAAAACTCAATTCCTCCATCTATCAACTCGACACAACCTTCCAGACAACTATCCCCTCTTCTTCAATGACACTCAACTGTCCCCCTCTTATACACTGAACATCCTCGGTCTGTCCTTTACTTATAATCTGAACTGGAAACTTCACATCTCATCTCTAGCTAAAACAGCTTCCATGAAGTTAGGTGTTCTGAGACGTCTCCGCCAGTTTTTCTCACCCCCCCAGCTGCTAACTCTGTACAAGGGCCTTATCCGTCCATGTATGGAGTATGCTTCACATGTCTGGGGAGGTTCCACTCATACTGCTCTTCTAGACAGGGTGGAATCAAAAGCTTTTCGTCTCATCAACTCCTCTCCTCTAACTGACTGTCTTCAGTCTCTCTCTCACCGCCGCAATGTTGCATATCTAGCTGTCTTCTACCGCTATTTTCATGCAAACTGCTCTTCTGATCTTGCTAACTGCATGCCTCCCCTCCTTCCGCGGCCTCGCTGCACAAGACTTTCTTCCTTCTCTCACCCCTATTCTGTCCACCTCTCTAACGCAAGAGTTAACCAGTATTCTCAATCATTCATCCCTTTCTCTGGTAAACTCTGGAACTCCCTGCCTGCTTCTGTATTTCCACCTTCCTATGACTTGAATTCCTTTAAGAGGGAGGTTTCAAGACACTTATTCATCAATTTTTGACCACTGCTTTGACCCTTTTATGGGACTGGCATTTCAGTGGGCATTTTTTTTATTAGATTTTTGTTGCCCTTGGCCAGTGTCACTCCTACATAAAAAAAGAAAAAGGTTAAGTTAGGATTGGTTTTGGTTTAGGTTTACGTTTGGTATGGTTTGGTTTTGAGTTAGGTTAGGTTAACTCTTCATGGCCTCTCTACGCTGGGGAACTGGGATAGGTTTGGTTAGGTTAGGTTTGGGTTTCATTGAATCAAGTTGGGTTAGCCCTGAGTTAGGCCAGAGGTTCTCATCCTTTTTCATCTAATGCACCCCCTGCAGTTTTTCAGTATTGGTCACGTACTTTACACAGCATGCAGCAGAATGCAGTCAGGACATAAAATATGCCTTCAGAAACTCATCAATAATTAACAAATGTGTCCACGAATTTATCGGTCTGTGATGACAAAAATCTGCGCAGTCTATCAGTCTTTAAAATCTATTTTTAGATGTGTCCATGATTTAATCAGTACAGTACGTAATGACAACATTAATTGTCTGTGAATTCACGGATCGG
This sequence comes from Scylla paramamosain, assembly GCF_035594125.1. Taxonomy (NCBI): domain Eukaryota; kingdom Metazoa; phylum Arthropoda; class Malacostraca; order Decapoda; family Portunidae; genus Scylla; species Scylla paramamosain. The sequence goes on along the minus strand of NC_087158.1, from coordinate 3,312,535 downwards.
TTCAGGTACTATAGTAGACCTGGCCTAGAGGAGGACAAAACAAAACAGAGGAAGAAATGTACTGGAAAGAAAGGAAGAAAGAAGGGAGGAGGAAACTATTGTGAAGGAAAAGTATACAAGAAGATAAGAGGAATAGAAAGGGTGTGTTTAACTCTCTCTCTCTCTCTCTCTCTCTCTCTCTCTCTCTCTCTCTCTCTCTCTCTCTCTCTCTCTCTCTCTCTCTCTCTCTCTCTCTCTCTCTCTCTCTCTCTCTCTCCCCCCGCAGCACCTACTCCTCCCAAATCAACGGTGTGGCCGCCGTGCTATGGGAGGGCATCTTCAGGGACGCGGCGTGTGTGGCGGCGCTGAGAGAGGAGCGGCGCCCCCTGGTCAACGTGGCAGTGAGTGAGTCTCCTTCTTCTGTAGTGCCCTTGTCCACTGTTTTTTTTTTTTTCTCTCTCTTTCCTTCTGCTGTGATTATTTCTTCTTTCCTCTTTCTTTTCCTTTTTCTTCTTTTCCTCCTTCTGCAGTAGCCCCACGTCCTCCTCCTTCAGAAGTAGAGCCACGTTCTCCTCCTCCTCTTCCTCTCCCTTATCATCCTCCTGCAGTAGCGTCATCTTCTTTCTCCTCCTCCAACAGTAGTATCATCTCTCTCCTCCTCCTCCTCCTCCTCCTCCTCCTCCTGCAGTTGTGTCACGTCCTCCTCCTCTTCCTCTTCCTTTTTCATGAAGTAGCGTCACGTCCTCTTCCTCTTCCTCCTCCTGCAGTAGCATCGCGTCCTCCTCCTCCTCATTCAGTAGCCTCACCCTTCCCTCCTCCTGGCCTGCAGGCGTGGTGATAGGCGTGGCGGGCATGGTCTCAGGTCTGGCGTGCACGTGGGTGGGCGGCGTGTTCCAGGCGGCGCAGACCATCTTGGGCACCATCAACGCCCCGCTGCTCGGCCTCTTCCTGCTGGGGATGTGCTGCCCCTTCGCCAATAAGACGGTGAGTCGAGTGGAGTGGTGGTGGTGGTTGTGATTTTGTTGCTGTTATTGTTGTTGTTGTTGTTGTTGTTGTTTCTCTTCTTTTTCTCCTTTAGTCTTTGGTTTCCTTATTTTTTTTCTTTCTCTTCTCGCTTTTTTCTGGTTCTTGTTCTTCTTGTTCTTGTTGTTCTTCTTTGTATTATTATTGTTATTATTATTATCATTATTATTATTATTATTATTATTATTATTATTATTATTATTATTATAATTGTTGTTGTTGTTGTTGTTGTTGTTGTTGTTGTTGTTGTTGTTGTTGTTGTTGTTGTCATTATTGTTATTGTTGCTATTATTATTATTATTATTATTATTATTATTATTATTATTATTATTATTATTATTATTATTATTATTATTATTATTATCATCATCATCATTATCATTATCATTATTATTTTCCTCCTCCTCCTCCTCCTCCTCCTCCTCCTCCTCCTCCTCCTCCTCCTCCTCCTTCTCTTCCTCCTCCTACAGGGCGGTGCTGTGGGTTTGGGCGTGTCTCTCGCCTTCAACATGTGGGTGTGTGTGGGCGCCATGCTCTTCAGCCCGCCGCCAACGACACTCCCCTTCTCAGATGAGGGATGCAACTCCTCCACATCGTTCCCTTCCTCCTCCTTCCCCTCCACCTTCTCTTCCTTCTCTAGTACTAACTCTCCTTCGTCTTCCTCCTTTGTGTCCTATTCCACATCGTTATCGTCTGTCTCCCATTCTTTCTTTCCTTCCATGGAGTCTACGTTCTCCTCCACATTTTTCTCTTCTTCCTTTTCCTCCTCCTTCCTTCCCTCCCTCACCACCACAGAACGTCCGGAAGAGTAAGTTTTTTTTTTCTGTTTTTTCTTTCTTTCTACACACAATGAATATTGATTCTTCTTTTCTTTTCGTCTTTTTTCTAGTTCAGTTTTTCTAACCCCCCCCCCAAACTGCTAACTCTGTACAGGGGCCTTATCCGTTCATCTATGGAATATGCTTCACATATATCGCTATTTTAGACAGGGTGAATCAAAAACTTTTCGTCTTATCAACTCTTCTTCTCTAACTGACTGTCTTCAGTCTCTTTCTCATCGCCGCAGTGTTGTATCTCTTGCTATTTTTTTTTTTTTTATGTAGGAAGGACACTGGCCAAGGGCAACAAAAATCCAATAAAAAAAATGCCCACTGAAATGGTAGTCCCACAAAAGGGTCAAAGCAGTGGTCAAAAATTGATGAATAAGTGTCTTGAAACCTCCCTCTTGAAGGAATTCAAGTCATAGGAAGGTGGAAATACAGAAGTAGGCAGGGAGTTACAGAGTTTACCAGAGAAAGGGATGAATGATTGAGAATACTGGTTAACTCTTGCGTTAGAGAGGTGGACAGAATAGGGGTGAGAGAAAGAAGAAAGTCTTGTGCAGCGAGGTCGCGGAAGGAGGGGAGGCATGCAGTTAGCAAGATCAGAAGAGCAGTTAGCATGAAAATAGCGGTAGAAGACAGCTAGATATGCAACATTGCGGCGGTGAGAGAGAGACTGAAGACAGTCAGTTAGAGGAGAGGAGTTGATGAGACGAAAAGCTTTTGATTCCACCCTGTCTAGAAGACCAGTATGAGTGGAACCCCCCCCAGACATGTGAAGCATACTTCATACATGGACGGATAAGGCCCTTGTATAGAGTTAGCAGCTGGGGGGATGAGAAAAACTGGCGGAGACGTCTCAGAACGCCTAACTTCATAGAAGCTGTTTTAGCTAGAGATGAGATGTGAAGTTTCCAGTTTAGATTATAAGTAAAGGACAGACCGAGGATGTTCAGTGTACGAGTATAAGAGGGGGACAGTTGAGTGTCATTGAAGAAGAGGGTCTGGAAGGTTGTGTCGAGTTGATGGATGGAGGAATTGAGTTTTTGAGGCATTGAACAATACCAATTTGCTCTGCCCCAATCAGAAATTTTAGAAAGATCAGAAGTCAAGCGTTCTGTGGCTTCCCTGCGTGATATGTTTACCTCCTGAAGGGTTGGACGTCTATGAAAAGACGTGGAAAAGTGCAGGGTGGTATCATCAGCGTAGGAGTGGATAGGACAAGAAGTTTGGTTTAGAAGATCATTAATGAATAATAACAAGAGAGTGGGTGACAGGACAGAACCCTGAGGAACACCACTGTTAATAGATTTAGGAGAAGAATAGTGACCGTCTACCACAGCAGCAATAGAACGGTCAGAAAGGAAACTTGAGATGAAGTTACAGAGAGAAGGATAGAAACCGTAGGAGGGTAGTTTGGAAATCAAAGCTTTGTGCCAGACTCTATCAAAAGCTTTTGATATCTCCAAGGCAACAGCAAAAGTTTCACCAAAATCTCTAAAAGAGGATGACCAAGACTCAGTAAGGAAAGCCAGAAGATCACCAGTACAGCGGCCTTGACGGAACCCATACTGGTGATCAGATAGAAGGTTGTGAAGTGATAGATGTTTAAGAATCTTCCTGTTGAGGATAGATTCAAAAACTTTAGATAGGCAGGAAATTAAAGCAATAGGACGGTAATTTGAGGGATTAGAACGGTCACCGTTTTTTTAGGAACGGGTTGAATGTAGGCAAACTTCCAGCAAGAAGGAAAGCTAGATGTTGACAGACAGAGCTGAAAGAGTTTGACTAGGCAAGGTGCAAGCACGGAGGCACAGTTTCGGAGAACAATAGGAGAGACCCCATCAGGTCCATAAGCCTTCCGAGAGTTTAGGCCAGCGAGGGCATGGAAAACATCATTACGAAGAATTTTAATAGGTGGCATGAAGTAGTCAGAGGGTGGAGGAGAGGGAGGAACAACCCCAGAATCGTCCAACGTAGAGTTTTTAGCAAAGGTATGAGCCAAGAGTTCAGCTTTAGAGAGAGAGATGTGATAGCAGTGGTGCCATCTGGTTGAAATAGAGGAGGGAAAGAAGAAGAAACAAAGTTACTGGAGATATTTTTGGCTAGATGCCAGAAGTCACGAGGGAGAGTTAGATCTTGAAAGGTTTTGACACTTTCTATTAATGAAGGATTTTTTGGCTAATTGGAGAACAAACTTGGCATGGTTTTGGGCAGAAATATAGAGCACATGAGATTCTGGTGATGGATGGCTTAAGTACCTTTTGTGGGCCACTTCGCTATCATGTATAGCACGAGAATAAGCTGTGTTAAACCAAGATTTGGAAGGTTTAGGTCGAGAAAAAGAGTGAGGAATGTACGCCTCCATGCCAGACACTATCACCTCTGTTATGCGCTAGACACACAGAGACAGGTCTCTGACACGGAAGCAGTAGTCATTCCAAGGAAAATCAGCAAAATACCTCTTCAGGTCCCCCCAACTACCAGAGATGAAACGCCAGAGGCACCTCCACTTAGGGGGATCCTGAGGAGGAATTGGAGCAATAGAACAAGATACAGATATGAGATTGTGATCGGAGGAGCCCAACGGAGAAGAGAGGGTAACAACATAAGCAGAAGCATTAGAGGTTAAGAAAAGGTCAAGAATGTTGGGCGTATCTCCAAGACGGTCAGGAATACGAGTAGGGTGTTGCACCAATTGCTCTAGGTCGTGGAGGATAGCAAAATTGAAGTCTAGTTCACCAGGATGGTCAGTGAAGGGAGAGGAAAGCCAAAGCTGGTGGTGAACATTGAAGTCTCCAAGAATGGAGATCTCTGCAAAAGGGAAGAGGGTCAGAATGTGCTCCACTTTGGAAGTTAAGTAGTCAAAGAATTTCTTATAGTCAGAGGAGTTAGGTGAGAGGTATACAGCACAGATAAATTTAGTTTGATAGTGACTCTGTAGTCGTAGCCAGATGGTGGAAAACTCGGAAGATTCAAGAGCGTGGGCACGAAAGCAGGTTAAGTCCCTTAGAGCGGAGTAGGTGCCCCTCCTAACCTCCAGCCGAGACAAACAGGAACCCGTGCCCAGTCGATGCCACTGTACCACGGCCGCCCCAAAAAACTACCGTCAGATTAGCAGAGCGTGGTTTCGATCCACGGACCTCTGGGTTATGGGCCCAGCACGCTTCCACTGCGCCACTCTGCTGCTACTTCTAGGGGGTTAGAGCAACTGACTCCTCCACACTACTTTGGGCGTGTAATAATAATAAAGAGAAGCTTTTCCTTGTTAGCAGAGCGTGGTTTCGATCCACGGACCTCTGGGTTATGGGCCCAGCACGCTTCCACTGCGCCACTCTGCTGCGCTGTTCATTTGTCTCGTTATAATTTTAACTTATTCTTATCCTTACAATAGACTTTCTCGTATTCGTCAACTTTGGGGCTTAAGGTGTGCTGAAGAATATTCCGTTTATATATATATATATATATATATATATATATATATATATATATATATATATATATATATATATATATATATATATATATATATATATATATATATATATATATATATACCATTAAAAATATACCTCAAGAAAGAAAGGAAATGAGAAAAAGAAGGTTGTAAGAAAATAAAAATGAAAAAAAAGTGATAAAGCTGATAAGGAACACTGCCGAGTGAGAATAAATATATTAATAAGTGATATTACATGATAAAAACAAAATGTTAAAGAATAAAGCTAATAAACAAGCAAATAAATAAAGGAATAAACATATAAACAATGCAATAATATACAGAAATTCCATATTTTTTTTTACGTAAGAGGGTCACCGGCCAAGGGAAACAAAAAAAAAAGAAGAGGAAAAGATAAATATCCCACTGAGGTACCAGTCCCAAAGACATGTCTAGAGAATCATCGAAATTTGAAACCTCCCTCTTGAAAGAGTTCAAGCTGTAGGAAGGAAAAAATACAGAAGCAGGCAGGGATTTCCAGAGTTTACCAAAGAAAGGAATGAATAATTGAAAATACTGGTTAACTCTTGCATTAGAGAGGTGAACAGAATAGGGGTGAGAGAAAGAAGAATGTCTTGTGCAGCAAGGCCGTGGGAGGAGGGGAGGCATGGTTAGCAAGATCAGAAGAGCAGTTATGGTGAATATAGTGGAGGCAGTAGACACCTGCCGAAACGATAATTACTCCCAGTGAGGTCTAAAGCACTGTTCAGGGGGTGCTGTGAACTTATCATTAAACCCAGCTGTGACCTCACTGAACGTTTCCCTTTGTGTCTCACAACACAAGGGGGCAGTCACAGCCTGCCCTCTAAAGACAACTCTCTTCCTTCACACAAAACTACAAGCACCTAATAACACACACACCCTTCACTCAAAAATTTTAAAATCATCATGGCGACTCCTACACCAGCCTCGGAGTCCCCATCTGGGGAGGGGACCGTAAATGTCCCCAGGTCGGACTGCCTTTCTGTTGACGACCCTAAGTGTCTTGACACCCCCCTCAACTTTTTCTTCATTAACTTCTGCAACATTCGCGGTCTAATATCTCATTTTCAAACTGTAGGACACCACCTCTTCTCTTCTAAACCTCATCTTCTTTTCCTCACTGAAACTCAGGTGTCTGAGGCAACTGACAGTAGCCTCTTTTCTGTTCCCTCCTACTTTCTCTATCCTCATTTTCGATCCAAAGCTGGATGCTGCGTTTATGTGCGCAATGACTTAACCTGCTCTCGTGCCCACGTTCTTGAATCTTCCGAGTTTTCCACCATCTTGCTACGACTACAGAGTCCTCTCATTTAAATTTATCTGTGTTGTATACCTCTCACCTAACTCCTCTGACTATAAGAAATTCTTTGACTACTTAACTTCCAAAGTGGAGCACATTCTGACCCTGTTCCTTTCGCAGAGATCTCCATTCTTGGAGACTTCAGTGTTCACCACCAGCTTTGGCTTTCCTCTCCCTTCACTGACCATCATGGCGAACTAGCCTACAACTTTGCTATCCTCCATGACGTAGAACAATTGGTGCAACACCCTACCCGTATTCCTGACCGTCTTGGAGATACGCCCAACATTCTTGACCTTTTCCTGACCTCTAATCGCTCTGCTTATGCTGTCACCCTTTCTTCTCCGTTGGGCTCCTCCGATCACAATCTCATATCTATATCTTGTCCTATCGCTCCAATCCCTCCTCAGGATCCCCCTAAGCGAAGGTGCCTCTGGCGTTTTGCCTCTGCTAGTTGGGGGGACCTGAGGAGGTATTTTGCTGATTTTCCTTGGAATGACTACTGCTTCCGTGTCAGAGACCCGTCTTTGTGTGCTGAACGCATAACAGAGGTGATAGTGTCTGGCATGGAGGCGTACATTCCTCACTCTTTTTCTCGTCCTAAACCTTCTAAACCTTGTTTTAACACAGCTTGTTCTCGTGCTATACATGATAGAGAGGTGGCCCACAAAAGGTACTTAAGCCTTCCATCACCTGAATCTTATGCACTTTTATATTTCTGCCCGGAACCATGCCAAGTCTGTTCTCCAACTAGCCAAAAAATCCTTCATTAACAGAAAATGTCAAAACCTTTCAAGATCTAACTCCCCTCGTGATTTCTGGCATTTAGCCAAAAATATCTCCAATAACTTTGCTTCTTCTTCTTTCCCTCCTCTATTTCAACCAGATGGCACCACTGCTATCACATCTATTTCTAAAGCTGAACTCTTGGCTCAGACCTTTGCTAAAAACTCTACGTTGGACGATTCTGGGCTTGTTCTTCCCTCTTCTACACCCTCTGACTGCTTCATGTTACCTATTAAAATTTTTCGGAATGATGTTTTCCATACCCTTGGTGGCATAAACCTTCGGAAGGCTTATGGACCTGATGGGGTCCCTCCTATTGTTCTCTTAAACTGCGCCTCCGTTCTTGCACCTTGCCTAGTCAAACTCTTTCAACTCTGTCTGTGAACATCTACCTTTCCTTCTTGCTGGAAGTTTGCCTACATTCAGCCTGTTCCCTAAAAATGGTGATCGTTCTAATAACTCAAACTACAGTCCTATTTCTTTAATTTCCTGCCTATCAAAAGTTTTTGCATCTATCCTCAACAGGAAGATTCTTAAATATCTATCACGTCACAACCTTCTATCTAATCGCCAGTATGGGGTCTGTCAAGGCCGCTGTACTGGTGATCTTCTGGCTTTTCTTACTGAATCTTGGCCATTCTCTTTTAGAGATTTTGGTGAAACTTTTGCTGTTGCCTTAGACATATCAAAAGTTTTTGATAGAGTCTGGCACAAAGCTTTGATTTCCATACCACCCTCCTACGGCTTCTATCTTTCTGTAACTTCATCTCAAGTTTCCTTTCTGACCATTCTATTGCTGCTGTGGTAGACGGTCACTGTTCTTCTAAATCTGCTAACAGTAGTGTTCCTCAGGGTTCTGTCCAGTCACCCACTCTCTTCCTATTATTCATTAATAATCTAAACCAAACTTCTTGTCCTATCCACTCCTACGCTGATGATACCACCCAGCACTTTCCCACGTCTTTTCCTAGACATCCAACCCTTCAGGAAGTAAACAGTTCACGTAGGAAAGCCAGAGAACACCTGACTTTCGATCTCTCTAAAATTTCTGATTGGGGCAGAGCAAACTTGGTACTGTTCAATGCTTCAAAAACTCAATTCTTCTATCTATCAACTCGACACAACCTTCCAGACAACTATCCCCTCTTCTTCAATGACGCTCAACTGTCCCCCTCTTCTACACTGAACATCCTCGGTCTTATGATCTAAACTGGAAACTTCACATCTCATCTCTAGCAAAAACACCCTCTATGAAATTAGGTGTTCTGAGACGTCTCTGCCAGTTTTTCTCACTCTTTCAGCTGCTAACTCCGTAGAAGGGCCTTATCCGTCCATGTATGGAGTATGCTTCACATGTCTGTCAGGGTTCCACTCATGCCGCTCTTTTAAACAAAGTGGAATCAAAAGCTTTTCTTCTCATCAACTCTTCTCCTCAAACTGACTGTCTCCAGCCTTTTTCTCATCACTGCAATATTGCATCTCTAGCTGTCTTCTACCGCTATTTTCATGCTAACTGTTCTTCTGATCTTGCTAACTGCATGCCTCTCCTTCTTCCGCGGCCTCGCTGCACAAGACTCTCTTCTTTCTCTCACCCCTATTCTGTCCATCTCTCTAATGCAATAGTTAACCAGTATTCTCAGTCATTCATACCTTTCTCTGATAAACTCTGGAACTCCCTGCCTGCTTCTGTATTTCCACCTTCCACCTGAATTCCTTCACGAGGGAGGTTTCAAGACACTTATCTTTCAGTTTTTTACTACCGCATCGGACCGTGTTCTGGGACCGTCATCTTGGTGTTTTTTTTATTTTTTTTTATGGGGGGGGGGGGGTTGCTGCCCTTGGCCGGTGTCCCTCCTACATAAAAAAAAAAAAAAAAAAAAAAAAATAAATAAATCGTTACAGTGGGATATGGCAAGCCTCACAGTGAAGCCGGTTTGGTAGGACTGGTGAGCGTGTTGACTAAAGTTCCGCCTGTGTTTCATTAAGAATCACTGCGGCAGCTCAGATCCCATTGCTGTATTTACAAGTGCCACTCACTTGACTCACGCAGGTGTAGCTTTACTGAATACACGCAGATACCGATATCAGTAGCCTGCTATCAATGGATCTGTCCTTGCTGTCAGTTTGTTTCGAGGTGAATAAATAACGATACCTTTGTTATTGTGAGTACATACAAGAACAGTAATTTTACGTTTATTTATTATTAAGAAAGTTTAAGGATTTGATTCCAGGTATTAATCAATTTCTTTCTTAAAGGATTTGATCAAATTACTGTTTACAGTTGCAAAAGTTTTGTCAACGACGTAGTCAGAGAAATATCTCGCTGTGACGGAATTAAAGTGCTTTGGTATTATTATCGATCAAGAGGAGCACCGTAGACCCGCTGAGACCTTCAACAGGAACAAACGTGATCAGAAAGTGGGTGATCTGTTATACTCACTTCGACTCCATTAACCCTTTCACTGCTATCTGGCACATTTTCCCTAACTATTAAATACTCTGAGATATGTTTTCTTGTTCTACAGCCACTTTCAATCATTAAACTGAGTAGGAAATGGAAAATCTATTCTTTTCAATCTCCTCCCTTGTAGATGTTTATAAAAAAAAAAAAGTATTATCCTTAGTGCTGTTGACTGTTTAATATCGCAGTGAAATTCGTGTTCCCTTAAACTTAAATCAACTGGTCACCTAACAGTCCCTTTACATAACCTGGCAACTGATAGATACCTAGTGGAGCAGAGGAATCAAAACTAAGGCGAATTTCTAAACACAGTGGGACTTCGTGTACCGCGTATGTTACTCGTCTTCTGACCAGGTCTTTACTGGCATAAGTCTATATTGTGCTCGCGTCGACACAACTCATAAAGGGGTCGACCTATGCGTAGTGTAGCGAACATGTTCCAAAGGCGTAAAAGTAAAAAAAAAAAAAAAAAAAAAAAAAACCGAAGGGAGAAAAATTAGGAGGGGGAGGGTAATATAAAGGAAAGGAGGTGTAGAAAATGTGTTAGGAGAGAAAGAGAGAGAGAGAGAGAGAGAGAGAGAGAGAGAGAGAGAGAGAGAGAGAGAGAGAGAGAGAGAGAGAGAGAGAGAGAGAGAGAGAGATTATCAATATTTTTTTTACTTTTAGTACACAACATAACCTGATCTGATCTCAACGTTGACATTATCCTAACCTAAACTTGCCTCGCTGAACCTAACCTAACGCACTGGCCTAATCTAGCCTGAACAAACGTAATCTAACACTTTCGCCAAACCAAACCCAATTTAACACTTTCACTTAACCTAACCTAAACTGATGCGATGGCCAAACTTAACCTAAACTAACATACTGCCCTAACCTAACCTAATCTAACCTATACTTCAGGACAGGTGGGAAAGCGAAACACCTGTCTAATAAGACAGGTGTGGCTGGGGCACACCTGTCCAATAGGAGAGGTGAGAGTAAGGAAACCTGTCCATCAGCGGTGTGGGTCACCCGTCCATTATAGCAAGTGTGGGTGGAGGAGGGGCACACACCCATTCACTATGACAGTTGTTGCTGGAGCACACCCGTCCATTATGACAAGTGTTGATGGCAGACAATGGTCCATTATGACAAGTGTTGGTGGCGGACACCCGTCCATCGGTGGTGTGGTGGTGGACACCTGCCCATTATGACAGGTGTTGTGGGGAATACCTCTCCATTATGACAGGTGTTGTGGGGAATACCTCTCCATTATGACAGGTGTTGGTGGCAGACAATGGTCCATTATGACAGGTGTTGATGGCAGACAATGGTCCATTATGACAGGTGTTGGTGGCAGACACCTATCCATTATAAGTGTTGATGGCGACACCTGTCCATTATGATAAGTGTTGATGGCGACACCTGTCCATTATGACGGTGTTGATGGCGGATACCTGTCCATTATGACGGTGTTGATGGCGGACACCCGTTCATTATAGTCAGGTGTTTGTGGCGGACACCTGTCCATTATGACAGGTATTAAGAACATAAGAACATAAGAAATAAGGGAAGCTGCAAGAAGCGACCAGGCTTACACGTGGCAGTCCCTGTATGAAATATACCTACCTATTTCCATCTATTATCCCCATCCATAAATCTGTCTAATCTTCTCTTAAAGCTCCCTAATGTTCTAGCACTAACAACATGATTACTGAGTCCGTTCCACTCATCTACCACTCTATTTGAGAACCAATTTCTTCCCATCTCCTTCCTAAACCTAAATTTTTAAAGCTTGAACCCGTTATTTCATGTTCTATCCTGGTTGCTGATCCTAAGAATTTTGCTTACATCCCCCCTTGTTATAACCCTTATACCACTTAAAGACTTCTATCGGGTCCCCTCTTAACCTGCGTCTCTCCAAAGAATGTAAATTTAACAGCTTCAATCTCACCTCGTAAGGAATACTCCTCATCCCCTGTATCCTTTTAGTCATTCTCCTCTGTGCTGATTCTAACAGACCTATATCTTTCCTGTAATGTGGGGGCCAGAACTGCACAGCGTAGTCCAGATGAGGTCTGACCAGCCCCAAGTATAACTTTAATATTACTTCCGGCCTTCTACTTTTAACACTCCTAAAAATTTATCCTAGTACCCTATTTGCCCTGTTTCTGGCCTCTATGCATTGTTTTCCTAGACGGAGTTCAGAGCTAACTATAACTCCTAAATCTTTCTCGTTCATTTCTTTCGTATTTTCTCGTCCATTCATTCATCCTATCTAAATCTGCCTGCAAGGCGATGGCATCCGATTCTGATCTAATTAATCTACCTATCTTTGTGTCATCCGCAAATTAGTGGGGAACACTTGTCTATCATGACAGGTGTTGGTGGTGGACACCTATCCATTATGACAGGTGTTGGTGGAGAACACCCGTTCATTATTAGCAGGTGTTGAGAATAGAATGAAATAAGAGGAAAAGACTTCGAAATACATTATAATATATATATATATATATATATATATATATATATATATATATATATATATATATATATATATATATATATATATATATATATATATATATATATATATATATATATATACACACACACACACACACACACACACACACACACACACACACACACACACACACACACACACACTTCGGGATTTGATGGTTCAAGTAATTCTAAGTCGAAAATATTCTATACACATTTACTGTATTTTACATTATTTTGCAAGACATTGACGTGTAAGTTGTGTGTTTGCGGAAACCGCTCGCTAGGTGAGCCTTCGCCCTCTTCCTTCCCTCCTCGGCTCGCTACACACTCCAGTGGCGCCGCTCGGAATTAAGCGATAACTTTTTGTGTATAAACTATGCAGTCAAAGTCTTACAGGAAACAGCAAATGACAGATTAGAGTTTTTGTATGTGTCAGTGAAGAAAATGTGCAGGTAACATAGCAATACAGTGGTTGTTAAGTGCTACTTTTTAAACATACGTGGCAACTTACCAGCTTCATGACTGCCCGCTGTTCCTGCCACTCCTGTAAATGTCCTTTTAGATATTGAGCTGCTCCACGTTCAGTTACTGAAGAAGTACCGGGAAACATCCTCTCTCACGGAGATGCTGATGCACTCTGAAGAATACTCCGCTATCTGGGTGTCTTCTGTCTGAGTATCTGCGTTTGTATTCTGCTGCTGCAGTCCGGGCATTCCCATCACAGAATGAATATCACGTCATGAATATCATCACATGAATATCACATCCGAATGCACAGTGTTACTGAATGAGAAAGGCATCTTCACCGTAGCAAAAAGATGCACTTTGGCTGTTAGCTGATTGAGGAGGCCTATCTCTTTGGTGTCAAGAGGTCAACTGTTAGGTGTTGAAGGGGATGACAGCTACATTGAGTTGCCATGTATGTTCAGAGCGTAGTACTTAACAACCACTGTATTGCTGTGTTACTGGTACATTTTCTTCACTGAGACATGCAAAAATTTAGTTTGTTATTTGCTGTTTCCTGTATGGATTTGACTGCATAGATTGCACACAAAAAATGTTAATACCGTGCGACACCACTCCAGCACGCAGCGAGCCCAGGAGGTAAGGAAGGAGACGAATGCTCACAACTTACAAACATCACAACTTATACGTTATTTTTTTCATAAAATAAAGCAAAACACGGCATATGTGTATATAGTATTTTCGACTTAAAATTACTTGAACTAGCAAATCCCGAAGTATGTACCTCAACTCCGCTCCTTGGATTGGGTGTCCCTCCTAACCTCCAGATGTGGCCAACAGGAACCCGTGCCCAGGCTCGCGCCAATGTACCACGGCCGCCCCAAAAAACTACCGTCAGACTAGCAGAGCGTGGTTTCGATCCACGGACCTCTGGGTTATGGGCCCAGCACGCTTCCACTGCGCCACTCTGCTGGTACTGTAAAGTGGTTAGAGCAACTGACTACTCCACACTACCTTGGGCGTGTAATAATAATAAAGAGAAGCTTTTCCTTGTTAGCAGAGCGTGGTTTCGATCCACGGACCTCTGGGTTATGGGCCCAGCACGCTTCCACTGCGCCACTCTGCTGCGCTGTTCATTTGTCTCGATCTTCAGTGAGTCTTATCCTTACAATACATTTCCTTCTATGGGCGTCCTATGAACTCGTTGTCGTGGCGCAAAAATTCAAATCAATTTTCTCTTCCAGGCCGCACGTCTTCCCCCTCTACCTCATCTCCTACACGCTCTACCCGCTCATTGGCGTCTCCATCACGGTACTCGTCGGCGCCTTTACGTCTCTGATCTCCAGTAAGTACCTACTCTTACTAACACACGTGTCGGAAAGTTTACCATAGTTACTCTAAGAAATTTGCTGTTTTGTCTCCTGCTGAGATTAGTTTTGATTGTGCTAGTGTGTATATATATATATATATATATATATATATATATATATATATATATATATATATATATATATATATATATATATATATATATATATATATATATATATATATATATATATATATATATATATATATATATATATATATATATATATATATATATATATATATATATATATATTAATCTATATATCGTGTGAAAGGTAAATCTGGGAAGAGGAAGATGGGGAGGAGGGAGAAGAGGAAGATGTCGATTTAATAAATGAAGGATATGGTAATGAAAAGAAGTGGTTTTTGTTATTGTAGTCGTAGTAGTAGTAGTAGTAGTAGTAGTGGTGGTGGTGGTGGTGAGTGTTGTTCGTGTTATTATTAATAATGTTTCAGCAGCAGCAGTTGTAAAAGAAAAGGAAGAATTAAAAATAAGTAAGGTACATACTATACAAGAAAAAAAAACATTTGCGTATCACTATACATGTCATTGGATGGGGTATATCTCTTAATTAAAATTCGATAGTGCAGTTTATCACAAAGAACTTCGTAAGGGAAAATGAATTTATATCAGTAAATAGATAAATAAATAAATGTAAGTGAATAAATAAATAAATAGGTAAAATTAAGCAACACAAATATATAATACAAATAAAATAATATAATATAAAACGTAAGTGAAAATAAATAAATAGATGAAATACAATACAGAAAAATAAATATTTTTTTCCTGTTTGCCATTCCTTTGTGTCCCTTTGTATCCCCATCACCGCCTCATCTCACCTCTCACCTTTGCATATAACTATTGCATTGTGTCCCAGTGTTCAGTGTTCACTCGTGGCATAATAGATGTTTTGCTCCTCTCCTCAGAGCCGTGGACCACTGAGCAGGCCGGCAGGATATACCTCCACCCGACCTTCTACGCCCTTCAAAGGAGGTGGGAGAGGCGCGGCGGTCCCCGGAACCCGCCTTCCGCCAGCACACAGACTCTCGTGCCCCTAGAGAAATTCTGACGACAGATGTGACAGGTTATGAGACTCACCTATGTTGTGGTGATGGTGGTGGTGGTGGTGGTGATGATGATGATAAGAACATAAGGGAAGCTGCAAAAAGCTATCAGGTAGTAGTAATAGTAACAGTAGTAGTAGTAGTAGTAGTAGTAGTAGTAGTAGCGTTTGTTGTTGCTGTGGTAGTAATGGTAATAGTGCGCGAAGGAACACGAAGAAAGAACCAAGAGCAACAGACTTGTTGGCCCCTACGAAACTTCATAAGTTATACTATCAATAATGTAATGTTGGTTGTGATAGTAGTAATAGTAATAATGATAGTAGCAGTAGTGGTAGTAGTTGCAGCAGCAGCAGCAGCAGCAGTAGTAGTAGTAGTAGTAGTAGTAGTTGTAGTAGTAGTAGTAGTAGTAGTAGTAGTAGTCGTAGTAGTAGCAGTGGTGGTAATAGAAGTAATGATTTTTGTTGTAGTGGTAAAAATCTGGTTTAAAAAGGAATCACTTTATAGATAACACCTATTAATAAAACAACAGATTGGTTTTTAATTCCTTGTGGCTCCATCCTCTGTGTGTCACCTGTCTGTGATGGTTGTGTTTGTTTGTTTGTTTGTTTTGTTTTGTTTGTTTGTTTGTTTGGCGAGGAGGAGGCAAGCAGCAGAACACGGCCAGCCTCCTTCACACGTGAGAAGAAAAGGCAACTCATGTCAGTACTATTACTATTAATTATGTCAGTATTTACTATTGTTCTCGTAATTTTGGACATTCTATTTGGACAGCTCTCTTTTGGGACTGGCATCTTCTGTGGGTCTCTCTCTATTTTTTTTTTTTCGCCGTCTTTTCTTGCCCTTGGCCAGAACCTCTCTAACACCGGGAGAAAAGAAAAGATCACCATGGCTTACCTTCGCTAGCCTTGCCTTGCCCAACCTCACTTTGACAGACCTTACTTTACCCTTCCTTACCTTACTCGTACTTCACCTCACCTCACCTCCCCTTACCTCACCTCACCTCACCTCACCTCACCTTACCTTACCTTATCACCTCATCTCACCTCACCGCACCTCATATTACCACGCCTCACCTTATCTTACCTTACCTTAATTTACCTCACCTCACCGTACCTCACCTCATCTTACCACACCTTACCTCATCTCACTATCTTACCTCAGCTGACCTCATTCCACCTTACCTTACCTTACCGCGCCTCACCTTACCTCACCTCACCTGCCCTCATCCTCTCTTATCTTACCTTACCTTGGCTCACTTGACCTTTAATTAATATCATCGCGGCAGGTGATAGAGGAGAGACGTGGTGGCGGCGGGATTGACGTGCGGCTTGATCCTAATTGGGGGTGGCGGCGATTACGTTGTGTGTTCGTTAAGGCGAGAGTGGCATTTATTAGCAGTACTTCATTAAGCGGTGCAGAGTGACGGGAGCAAACAGGGCGACGCGTCACTCTTGTCACGCTGCTGCCTTTGTTACATGCACAGCTCTCTCTCTCTCTCTCTCTCTCTCTCTCTCTCTCTCTCTCTCTCTCTCTCTCTCTCTCTCTCTCTCTCTCTCTCTCTCTCTCTCTCTCTCTCTCTCTCTCTCTCTCTCTCTGTGTGTGTGTGTGTGTGTGTGTGTGTGTGTGTGTGTGTGTGTGTGTGTGTGTGTGTGTGTGTGTGTGTGTGTGTGTGTGTGTGTGTGTGTGTGTGTGCAGTGGAGACAGACAGACAGGCAAACAGACGGATAAACAAAAAGAAAGAGGAGAGGGTGACTATACAGACAAGCAGACAAACAGACATATTGAGAAAGGGGAAGGAGGTACCATGCAGACAGATAGACGAACAGGGAGACAGACAGACAAAAAGAGGGTGACAGAGAAGTACAGACACAGACACAGAGAGGGAGAGGGACGGCCATACAGACAGTTTGACACAGACAGAGAGTGACGAAAAGACCATATAGACAGATAAATAAGCAGAGAGAGAGAGAGAGAGAGGAGGGGGGGTAAGGGACGGGCATATACAGATGGACGGACAGACAATGAGAAAGAGAGAAAAAAAAAGGAAAGCAAATACAGGAGACATAGAATAATAGACAGAAGGATAGACTGATGGAAAGACGGAGGGACGGAGAAAAAAAAAGATAAATAGGAAGATAGATGGATACAGAGAGAGAGAGAGAGAGAGAGAGAGAGAGAGAGAGAGAGAGAGAGAGAGAGAGAGAGAGAGAGGCCTACACGTGGCAGTCCTTAGATGAAACATGCCTGCTTATTTCTGTTGTGGTGTAACGATTTTATACTAATAGATCATTTATTTATTTATTTTCGTGTAGGAGGGGACTGTGGTATAAGAAAACAAAACAAAAATGAGGGCTATAAAATACAAATAAGTCCTCTGTAGTGCCAGTCTTCAAAGAGTGTAATCAAAAGGGTTATCCAAAAGTAGAGAATAAATACAATAATCGTCTTTCTTTGCTTCTTCCCCGTACAAAAACACAAAGTTCACGAATGAAGCAACGAGAGGTGATAAGGCCATCTACACGTGGTGGGTGCTGCTAGGATAAGTGACAACTGCCCTCTGTTGGCAAATTTAGGAGTTGGTTTGTGCGAGAGCCTTCCTCAGTCGTTAATAATGGAAAATGGGCGAGGCAGTTTGTCTAAATTTCTGAGCCATTAACGAGAGATGATGATTATACACGAAGCAACGCATGACACACACACACACACACACACACACACACATTTGTTGCTCTCTCTCTTCCTCTCCCTCCCTCTCCACTCTCGTTGCGTTCACTCAGAAGGTTAATGACGCACTCAGTTGAACGTGGCTGTCTTTCCCTACCTGGTGGGGTTTCCAGCGAGGGAGGGAGCCAAAAATATTAATCTGGACACGGCAACACTTGGGCGGCTTCGTGTTGGCAGCATTTTAATTTCTTGGTCCCAGATTGTGTTTTGAAATTGCGGGTAATTATTTAATTAATCAAAACCATTAGTCACCGTAACGCTTCGCTGGGAGAGAGAGAGAGAGAGAGAGAGAGAGAGAGAGAGAGAGAGAGAGAGAGAGAGAGAGAGAGAGAGAGACTTAATATCAGTCATCCGCTTATTTCAGTGTATAGAAGAGTGCAGGGTTTGAAAAAATAGTGCACATTGAGAGCTAGGCATGCCCGCCCGCTCTCTCTCTCTCTCTCTCTCTCTCTCTCTCTCTCTCTCTCTCTCTCTCTCTCTCAGGCACACACACACACACACACAACACACACACACGTACGTACGTACGTACACGTCCAAGCTCCAGGCGGGGTGGAACGTGCTGGAGGACTGGCCGAATTGGTGGCGTATCTGATCTGCTTCTCGTTGCTGCCTGCGCACTGCTATGACTGCACGCCGTGAACAGAGGAGAAAAAGATGCGGATCTACCAAGGCTGAGAAAAGTCAGGTTTTGCTGGACACTATAATATGACCTTGAGCTGTCCACTAACGATTCGAAGCCCTAAGCTTCTGGAGCATCCATGGAAATGGAGAGTGGCTTCAAAGAGGTGGTCAATGAGAAGGAACTGAAGAGGAGGCGAGAGGCGACAAGGTACAGTGGGGTCAGTGACAACGAGGAGTGTAGATCTGACAAGAAGAAAAGAGACAGCCTTGCAGGAGAGTGCAGTGTGGATGTAACGGGAATTGGTAGTCGGCAGGATGCCGGAATTGGTACTGAAGGCACCGATGACGACAAGGTGACCTACATTGGTGTCCCCTACAGAGGTGGGAGAAAAGTATATTTCCCACGTGTGCCACATCCGTCATTTCTTGAGCAGCTCCTGTGGGCTGCCAGGCTGCGCGAAAAGCACAGAGTTTGAACCACTGCTAAAGGAAGATCGGTGCAGGTCTTACTTGACTGTAGCAGGGGACGAGGCGGTCAAGTTCCTAACGACTCAGGGGTTTAAATATATAGTAATTCTTGAGCCTGAGGAGACGTACACCAAAGTGATCATCTTTATGCTCCCAGAGTTGCTGGATCTTGATTTCATTCTAGACGATGAAAGATTTGAGCAAAGTGGCAAGAGGCTCAGGGCGAGAAGAATCGAGGTGTGGCTTTGTTGGAGGGCGACTTTCCAGACAGGCTTTTTATTTCCGGGATTGGATACAAGAAGGTGATGAATTTCCACGAGGCGCCAGTGAGGTCTAAAGCACTGTTCAGGGGGTGCTGTGAACTTATCATTAAACCCAGCTGTGACCTCACTGAACGTTTCCCTTTGTGTCTCACAACACAAGGGGGCAGTCACAGCCTGCCCTCTAAAGACAACTCTCTTCCTCCACACAAAACTACAAGCACCTAATAACACACACACCCTTCACTCAAAAATTTTAAAATCATCATGGCGACTCCTACACCAGCCTCGGAGTCCCTATCTGGGGAGGGGACCATAAATTTCCCAGGTCGGACTGCCTTTCTGTCGACGACCCTAAGTGTCTTGACACCCCCCCTCAACTTTTTCTTCATTAACTTCTGCAACATTCGCGGTCTAAGATCTAATTTTCAATCCGTAGAACACCACCTCTCTTCTTCTAAACCTCATGTTCTTTTCCTCACTGAAACTCAGGTGTCTGAGGCAACTGACAGTAGCCTCTTTTCTGTTCCCTCCTACTTTCTCTATCCTCATTTTCGATCCAAAGCTGGATGCTGCGTTTATGTGCGCAATGACTTAACCTGCTCTCGTGCCCACGCTCTTGAATTATCCGAGTTTTCCACCATCTGGCTACGACTACAGAGTCACTCTCAAACTAAATTTATCTGTGCTGTATACCTCTCACCTAACTCCTCTGACTATAAGAAATTCTTTGACTATTTAACTTCCAAAGTGGAGCACATTCTGACCCTGTTCCTTTCGCAGAGATCTCCATTCTTGGAGACTTCAATGTTCACCACCAGCTTTGGCTTTCCTCTCCCTTCACTGACCATCCTGGCGAACTAGCCTACAACTTTGCTATCCTCCACGACCTAGAGCAATTGGTGCAACACCCTACTCGTATTCCTGACCGTCTTGGAGATACGCCCAACATTCTTGACCTTTTCCTGACCTCTAATCCTTCTGCTTATGCTGTCACCCTTTCTTCTCCGTTGGGCTCCTCCGATCACAATCTCATATCTTTATCTTGTCCTATCGCTCCAATCCCTCCTCAGGATCCCCCTAAGCGAAGGTGCCTCTGGCGTTTTGCCTCTGCTAGTTGGGGGGACCTGAGGAGGTATTTTGCTGATTTTCCTTGGAATGACTACTGTTTCCGTGTCAGAGACCCGTCTTTGTGTGCTGAGCGCATAACAGAGGTGATAGTGTCTGGCATGGAGGCGTACATTTCTCACTCTTTTTCTTGTGCTAGACCTTCTAAACCTTGGTTTAACACAGCTTGTTCTCGTGCTATACATGATAGAGAGGTGGCCCACAAAAGGTACTTAAGCCTTCCATCACCAGAATCTCATGCACTTTATATTTCTGCCCGGAACCATGCCAAGTCTGTTCTCCAACTAGCCAAAAACTCCTTCATTAACAGAAAATGTCAAAACCTTTCAAGATCTAACTCCCCTCGTGATTTCTGATGGGATCCCTCCTATTGTACTCCGAAACTGTGCCTCCATGCTTGCACCTTGCCTAGTCAAACTCTTTCAGCTCTGTCTGTCAACATCTACCTTTCCTTCTTGCTGGAAGTTTGCCTACATTCAACCTGTTCCTAAAAAGGGTGACCGTTCTAATCCCTCAAACTACCGTCCTATTGCTTTAATTTCCTGCCTATCTAAAGTTTTTGAATCTATCCTCAACAGGAAGATTCTTAAACATCTATCACTTCACAACCTTCTATCTGATCGCCAGTATGGGTTCCGTCAAGGCCGCTCTACTGGTGATCTTCTGGCTTTCCTTACTGAGTCTTGGTCATCCTCTTTTAGAGATTTTGGTGAAACTTTTGCTGTTGCCTTGGATATATCAAAAGCTTTTGATAGAGTCTGGCACAAAGCTTTGATTTCCAAACTACCCTCCTACGGTTTCTATCCTTCTCTCTGTAACTTCATCTCAAGTTTCCTTTCTGACCGTTCTGTTGCTGCTGTGGTAGACGGTCACTGTTCTTCTCCTAAATCTATTAACAGTGGTATTCCTCAGGGTTCTGTCCTGTCACCCACTCTCTTCTTATTATTCATTAATGATCTTCTAAACCAAACTTCTTGTCCCATCCACTCCTACGCTGATGATACCACCCTGCACTTTTCCACATCTTTTCATAGACGTCCAACCCTTCAGGAGGTAAACATATCACGCAGGGAAGCCACAGAACGCCTGACTTCTGATCTTTCTAAAATTTCTGATTGGGGCAGAGCAAACTTGGTATTGTTCAATGTCTCAAAAATTCAATTCCTCCATCTATCAACTCGACACAACCTTCCAGACAACTATCCCCTCTTCTTCAATGACACTCAACTGTCCCCCTCTTCTACACTGAACATCCTCGGTCTGTCCTTTACTTATAATCTGAACTGGAAACTTCACATCTCATCTCTAGCTAAAACAGCTTCTATGAAGTTAGGTGTTTTGAGATGTCTCCGCCAGTTTTTCTCAACCCCCCAGCTGCTAACTCTGTACAAGGGCCTTATCCGTCCATGTATGGAGTATGCTTCACATGTCTGGGGGAGTTCCACTCCTACTGCTCTTCTAGACAGGGTGGAATCAAAAGCTTTTCGTCTCATCAACTCCTCTCCTCTAACTGACTGTCATCAGCCTCTCTCTCACCGCCGCAATGTTACATATCTAGCTGTCTTCTACCGCTATTTTCATGCTAACTGCTCTTCTGATCTTGCTAACTGCATGCCTCCCCTCCTCCCGCGGCCTCGCTGCACAAGACTTTCTTCTTTCTCTCACCCCTATTCTGTCCACCTCTCTAACGCAAGAGTTAACCAGTATTCTCAATCATTCATCCCTTTCTCTGGTAAACTCTGGAACTCCCTGCCTGCTTCTGTATTTCCACCTTCCTATGACTTGAATTCCTTCAAGAGAGAGGTTTCAAGACACTTATTCATCAATTTTTGACCACTGCTTTGACCCTTTTATGGGACTGGCGTTTCAGTGGACATTTTTTTTTATTAGATTTTTGTTGCCCTTGGCCGGTGTACTTCCTACATAAAAAAAAAAAAAAAAAGAAATATGGCTTGGAGGTGTCAGAGTGAGTACCGGTGTAAGTTCTGTGGGAAAAGAAATATATAATTCCTTAGGTTTGTGGAACTAAAATCAAAGTTAGCGAAACGGTTATGCCAGGTTGCTGTTACTGTGGTGGAGCACATAGCGCCGCTTCCTCCCTTTGCAGTAAAAAAAGAAAAAAAAAATGTGCGTGGGCCTTCAGCAGGGCACCGCGGAGCCGCAACAGCCGAGCGTCAGGAATGTGCACCAGCAGAACATCAGAGAGATTCAACACGGCTGGGTTTAAGAGCGAAACCCGGGACCCGCGGAGCGCCCGGGACGTCCGGATCGCCATCAAACGCTTTTCGGCCGTTCGGCGCCGCTCGGGTAGCGTAAAGCCTTGCCGTTACTATGGTAACGGGGACACCACAAGATGGCCCAGGCTGCTTTTCCTCAGCTGCTGACTTAAATCCTGCAACACTAGCTGTCCTAGATGAAGAGTTCCTTGATGAAGAGCAAGAAATGCAAGCCGCATTGTTGTTCGCCTCAGTGATGGTTCAAATTATTGAAAGAGAAAAGGCACCGACAACTGACTCGGGTGGAAGGATGCGTGGAGCACACCGGTCCGCATTATAATAACCAAGAGTTCAAAGTACACTTCAGGATGAAAAAAAAAAAAAAAAGCAAGCTTTGAGGTAAGACTCACATCCTTCATGACGAGAAACAGCAGAATATACAGGGAACTCGTGGTTACGTGCTTACTTCTTTGTATGTGTAGCCCCGGCCACCGCTCTGTCCCTTCCGCTTCCCCTTGGTTTTAATACCACTCATTCATCTGCTCAGTATTTATCTATATATTTGTTTATTAAGCTTTTTTTTTTTTGAGTAATGTTAAGTTTGATTAGGTTAGGTATGGATTTGATTAGGTGGTTAGGTTAGGGAAAAAATAAGTAATATTTAGAAACATTTCAAATACATCAAACTATAAAAAAGATCACCAATATGTAAATTAAAAGGTGGCATCAAGGTAACCCATAAGTATTTTTTTCTGTCCTACAAAATGATAGTTAATACATACATTAATAAAAAAAATCATTATTCACATGCACAACTTCATTTTAGTGTATATCTTGACCTGTTGTGCATCTTTCCAGTTATATATATATATATATATATATATATATATATATATATATATATATATATATATATATATATATATATATATATATATATATATATATATATATATATATATATATATATATATATATATATAAAGGATTAATGAAAATACATGACAGAGGGTATTAGGAAAACTGATCATGGTAATACTGAGAATGAAATATACCAAAGTTGGTATAGGCATGGTTTAGGCAAGACTGGGTTAGTTAAGATTTAGATTTGTTCAGGTAAAGTTAGTCTTAGATTATAT
This sequence comes from Scylla paramamosain, assembly GCF_035594125.1. Lineage (NCBI taxonomy): Eukaryota > Metazoa > Arthropoda > Malacostraca > Decapoda > Portunidae > Scylla > Scylla paramamosain. Next base: position 3,288,734 of record NC_087158.1, on the reverse strand, counting down.
TAGTAGGTTTGGTAGCACCTGCCAGATGCCAGCCAGTCCCAGAACCGGTCAGCACCAACATACATACCAGCACCAACACATATACCCCAACTGATCTGGGTCAGGTTGAATTTGGAAATGTAAGGCATGTTTTTTTTTTTTTTTTCAAACCATGTGAGTTGGTAACAGGTTCTAAACAAGTAAGATATATATATATATATATATATATATATATATATATATATATATATATATATATATATATATATATATATATATATATATATATATATATATATATATATATATATATATATATATATATATATATATATATATATATATATATATATATATATATATATATATATATATATATATATATATATATATAATATAAAATGTTAGTAGCCCCATGTATAGATACATTAGATGTTTTTTCCTTTACTAGTTTATGATGGAAAAGAAACAATAATCCTTTAAAATCCATCAAAACATTGTTGAATTATACTTTCAATCCAGAAATCCAAGAATCATATTTTGAAATGTTACCAGAAAATATAAGCTTTAAGTATTCAAGTATTTTATAGCAACTTTTTACTGAATTATAAGATCTTCTCTTTTGCAACAACTTCAGCAGGTGCCTGGAACACATCTCACGACAAGGACTGTGGCCGTTTAACTGAAATTAAGATGAATTACAGTAAGTGCCATCCATCAACTAAGATTGTGATAGAGAGCAGCTTTTGACCTTCTAAAGTAAAAATTTCAGAGGTTGCAATGTTTATACTTGAGATTAGTTGATAAAATTCCTTCACTGTTACTGCCTGCTTGTGTCTTGCACAATTTTATTGTTTAAAAGAAAAGCTAGATATAGATCTTGACTTGAAATATATTCCAACAGATGAAAATGGTCCACATGAAGGTGCTCCGGAGGCAGCTAACATCATAGCTGTTAACAAGAGGGACACAGTGGCAGATCTTATTGCATGAAGAATGTATCAGTCTTGTTTGTAATGTCATCTTTTTATATACAATGTCTATATTTATTTATTTATATATTTTTATTATTTTTTTACATGAGTAGGTATGTATGTGTGTGGATGTGTCCTCTGTGACAGTGTGGTTGTATGTCTATGAATGTGTGTGTACACCTGTGTGTCATTGTACCCATGTTTGTGTAAGTGTGCGAGTGCATAGTTGCATTGGTGTCTAAGGATGGCAGTGAAGGCTGCCTACTACAAGGTGACTCTGGGCAAAATTAAAGCATCCTCATCATACTATAAAGGGTTTCATATTCAAGACACAAGATACATGTATGGATAAATAAATAATTATCAGAAAAATATACATATTATTCATTACCTAAATTACAAACTAAATTGCAAAAGAGGTATATTATAATTTTGTACTAATGATTACTTCCCTGAGATTATGCTTACTTTCAATATACAAGTATGAATGAGTAATAAATAATAATGGCTGGGGAGACACAGTGGAGTCACCAGTTGGTGATGGTGACAGCACAGGGGTTAAAACAGGGCTTGTAAATATCAAGCTTGGAGATAGTGCTGGACTTGGTGATGAGCACACTGGTAGCTCAGTAACCGTTGGCCGGCTTGCCTGCTGGATATCTGATGTTGAAACTGAAAAGACAATCAAATGTATGAGAATCAGCTACTGTAGCATTAAAAATCACATTATCTGAATGCTCATATGTGACCATGTATATGCAGTTATAAAATGTCTACAGGATACCTTAACCAGCAGCTCACACAACAGCATAAGAGGTTCAAACCTCTACCCTCTCCTAACCCCAGATCCTTCACAGGTAATGGATTACAGACCATAGTGAAATAAGTTCAATTGTTCTGAGTAACAAATTGAAATAAGGATTGCTGTCACTAAAGCATAATATATTAAGAATAATAAGTGAAGTGGAAAACACTCCTTTCACTACATATAACATACCAACAGGAAAACAGGTCGCCATAACTGTAGTTGCTATGGATGGATCCCCAGCCAGGCAGTGAAGTAGTGCCACTGCCTCATAGCACCTCCCCCACACAGGCTGGCATTATCTTTGATGATCTTGTATCTGAGAGTTAAGAAAACCACCATGTAAATCCAGGACAAGTATGAATTACAGAGGTACCTATAAAGTGAAATGAAATATTCTTAATGCTGAATGTCTTGATGACAACCATAAAACTTTGATATAATATTTCATGAAATTTAGTAAACGCCAATGTCTGACATTATTGTATGTAAGCAAAGTGTACATAAGTAACTACTAATAGAAAAAAAAAATCACAAGCAATGTAATAGTGTGCACTGTACATGTGTACATACATACATACATGCTGTCCCATCAACAGCATATCTCTTTTTATGAAGTTCCTGGGCAACATTCCTTCAAACTTGGTATTCGCTTTGTGTTATCAGAAAACCCAGGATGCAGGAGCATTTAGTTTTCTTATTAGAAACAGAGTTGCTTCAACTGACCAATCTGTTGATGAAATCTCAAGTTAATTATATCATATAAAAATTATCTACAAATTCCTCCTAGAATTGCGCATTAATGTCACTGGTTGCCTCACACATTCCACATGCAAGGTTAAAGCCTCTTCTGTGAAGAACAGTATATAGATACAGACATTTAAACATGATGCTTATGAGTTTTGCTTATTTGATATTAAAAATATCAGTGGACACAAACTGATGAAATGAAATTAAATGAAATGAAATTTTACAAATATGAAAAGTTTACTACATATATGACCTGTTAAATTAACTATTGTTCTTGGCTATGTTAAAATGATTTTACATATATGGCTGCATCACATCAACTAACCTTGCACAATGCTTTAAAGTAGAATCACCAGACTCCTCACCAGCAATATCTTCATGCGTTGGTTGTGTTCCTGTGCAGTAAATAGAGATATTACATTAGCTTTGCTTATGTAAGTATTTAAGCTTGGCTTGTGAGGCCCCTGAAGTGGCATATAATAAGACTCAGTAATTTTCAGGGTAAACACCCAATGATAATTCTTTGTTCTACCCATCACCAGCCTTCCCACAGATCAAGCATACCATTAAAAATCCTGCATTTTCGAATGAAAAGGGTATAATGTGATGAAATAATGGTAAAATAACCATCACAAAGCATATTGCTAATCATATACAGTGTACTGCCAGCATGGTCGAGGCCAAGTGAGAATGTGACCTGTCATTGACCTGAACCCTAGGCTGGTGGGTTCAATTGATGCTGCTTTCTACCCCATTTCGCATCCCAGCCTTTTTGCCAGCCAGCCTTACCACCTCCACTGTGACTGCTGGTAAATAGTAGAAATTTACATATACCATTGTGAAATTTATCTATGCCATTGTTGATTAGACTACTATATCATCATAATTATCACTCTTATATACTGTATTTTCGTTGTATATTATACCCTAGTATTAGTACAGTTCTTAGCAGTGCTGGCTCCGCGTATGATACACAACAATCTAGTCGGGACTAAGAAGTGCATCTCGAGCACAGAAAGGCTTCTATTTGGGCGGCCATATTTGTTGACATAACATCGTAGCACAAACCACCCCACCTCCCAAGAGCAGGGCTCCGGGAGTCCGGACGTTCCGTGTCAGCCGGCTGGCCGGCCCAGGCGCACGTTTGAGACGACACGTAACGCTCCGGCCCACCGGGCGCCCCGAGTCGCGCTATCAAACGCACCCCGAGGTCGCGGCGGAGTATACTGGCAGGGTCTGTGGACACGCTTCTTTCTCTTGGGACTGTGGAAGACATTGTGGAGGGGTGTGGTGAAGCAGGCGGACGGTAATTTAGCCTTTGGTCCAAGGGCTACGCAGGCAGCAGGGATGGGCTTTGACAAGGTACGGTGCCAGTTCAGTGATCTTTATGATGCTGTGTTACAACTCATAGCAGAAGTTAAGACATTACGGAAACAGGTGGATGACAGTCAAAAGGTAATGGCTTGCTTCTGTGGGAATAGATGTGTGAGCAGTGCACTTGGTGATGGACGAGCTCATGTGGGTGATTGCTTCGAACCCTTCACCCGAACAGTGTGAGGCCACGAATAAGGATATGAGTGAGGAGGTGTGAGGCAGTGTGGCTCAAGTCGCTGAGGTTCCTGAGCAGTGTTGCCACATGGAGTCAGACAAACTTTGTGCGTTGTAGGGAGGATCTGGTGATGTTAAAATTACAAGACAAATCGCAGCTGGGGTAATATTTCTGGAGTGGCGTGGCGTGGTTCTCTTCTAAGTGAGGGAAGTGTTGGATCAGTTTATGAATGAACAACTTAAAATGGTTGATAATGGTGTCAATGAATACTCAGTATTCTTTGATGGAATAAGAACTGTCTACGCTGCAGGATCACTGACGTACTCTTTTGCATAGAGTGGACTTTATAACACTACAGGAAACTGGCACAGACGTGGTTAGCCCACCATCTTTTATCTTACACTGTCCTTCATTATTTCTAGCTTTTATTCTTATACATATACTACTCTTCCTTCACCCCTCTTTCCTATAAACAATTCGATTCGATTCACAGACGATTGTACACTGATAAGCTTACGTGAATAGCGATGTTTTTGTCTCCCGGTAAACAGAATGAATAATACAAGAGGTCTCTTTAATTTGTGTTAGAAAGGACGTGCCTGTTGAACTCGTGGTTAATGCTCAAGATATTTGCTTTTTTACTTTGCCGTTGAACACTAACTTACTTAATCAACTTACAGTCGTGTACATCTTTTTACCCTCCTATAGTTAACTCACAAATACGCGTTCAAATCAGAGATGCCTCCCAGTGCCAAGTTCACAAATTGTGTGCATAGTACGGCTCCTTTCACACCCTGAGTCTAGGAACACTTCCCATGCTCCTCAGGAAGTAGTTCATATGTAGGTAGAAATATGAGTCGTTTTTTTCTTGTTCGTACGTAACCTCAGCTTGTTCTTTGTATCGAAACTATTGAACGATAAGCATTTTATCATGAGCATTTTATTATGAGACACATTTTATATGCGAGATATATGAAGGACAATACGAGTGTATTATTCCGCGAGGCCCCGTCAGGGAGGGTGTCACGGCGCCATGCCAGTGTGACTCTAGCCGTCGGCAGGGGAACTTTGAAGATTGTGATCTACGCTTGTTGTTAAGCCTTTGAAATGGCAGCTTTTACCTTCACAAGCTTGAAGTTTGACACTATTTCTTCTCTTGGTGAGTGTTAATGTATCTTATTTCTTAATATATGACGATTTCAGATGCTGGGCCATCGAGGATGGGCCGGTCAGGTTAGGTTAGGTAGTGTTTGGTTAGGTTAGTGTTCTTAAGGGGGGGGAGGGTCGATTGGGGACCTGGTTAGATTAGGTTAAGTCAGGTTAGGTTAGGATAGGTTAGTGTCCTTTAAGGAGGAATCCAGAGGGACTCAAGCCCCCACGGTTGGGTAGGCTACGTAGGGAAAAATAGGCCAGGCTAGAAATTTCCCTAGTTTTCAAAATATAGTGTCTTATCCATAGGCTTTTTCATTATTGTCCAAATTTGCCCTAATTTGGCTTCCTTCACCCTAAAACCCCACTTTTCCGCGCCCCCCCTCACCCCCAAAACCCATGATTTCGTACAACTCCCCCAAGCTCGTTGTGAGAAAAGAGTTATGTGACAAGGAGTTATAGTAAATTTTTACTGTATTGTTAACGTCTATGTGTGTGCACCTTCGCTTTCTGGACGTTGATAATATGCAAGATTGTTTATTTACCAATGGTAGTAGTTTGGTTGGGGATGTTAATACAAGACATATATTATTAGATACGCTGGGGTCATGCAACAGTAAACAGCAGGAAGTGGTTATACTTTATTGACAAGTCTGAGGATGCTGAGGTGCTGGGCAACGACGAGCCAACCCATGTCAGTGGCGGGAGGCTGGATCATGAGGTGCTTATTACAGGTGGCCTGCGGGTGAGTGCTATTGTTGTACCAGACTTCTTCAGGGATCATCTTCCGTTACGGGTAGATGTCCAGGGGCAGAAAACTCAGTTATTAATCGTAAACGCTATCACTGTACGGGTGATAAGAAGTTGCTGACTGTTTGTTGTACGGCAATGGTACTCAGGGCGAGCCAAAAGATGTTATTAGTTTTGTTGATGATTTGTTGCTTGTCATTGATTCTGTACTAGTGAAGAAGAGCTCTAGGCGTGCAGGCAGTCTGAGTAATGGGAAACGTACAGTGTATTCCTAAGACATTGTTTCATGGTTAAAGTAAATTAAAGTGCGTAAAGACTGGAGTGTGAATCCTGTTAATACTCGACTTTGGGAGGTTCTGAAGGAAACTGCTGGTGTGTGTGCCGAGTTGAAGCAAGAAGCAAGGACTCGTTGTAGGAATTTTTTTTTTTTTTTCTATATGGCGAATTGGTAAACACAAAAACCTGGGTGACGTTTGGAAGGAAGTAAACAAGGTAAGAGGCCTTGACAACAAGAGCAACGCTCATCCTGACCCCCAAACTAATGAACTGATTCATAAATGGTCTAGGCAAGTTTTGCTGGGCTGCCGCCTGACTTGTGAGTGTCCCTGCAGTGTGGAGTGTATCTGCTGTCGATCAAGAATGACACGAGACGTGTAAGGAGAGAATGGAAAAATGTAACTCTCGGTGAGGCTTATGAACAAAGTGAAATTTTGCAGCATTACTTATTTATCATGAATAATACTAGTGTCACTTACGGGATATGCCGTCCATCTGTTAACAGTGTTGTGATGAGGCTCAGGATATAAATGTTATTGACAATTACGTTCAGGGATTGGTCGACCCTGTCAGCTGCCAGGCACCTGGTGGACACTCACTGCAACATCATGTACTGCATTATGATGAAGTCCGAACATTCAGAAACAGAAAACTTATTTCTTTGAAGGAACACATTTATTGGATGATTATCAATGATGTGATCAAGGATGTAGTTGTAAAGTGCTAGCAATTTGCGTCTAGGCTGTAACTGTGTTAGAATGTTTGGTATTGCCTGTTTGTTAAGTTCGTTTTCTCCTGTTATTACTGTTAACTGTTGTGAGTTCCTGTGCTGGTCACGTACATCATTATTGTGGGGATATGCTTGATTTCTAAGCATCTTTTTAAGGAGAATAGTGCACTGTCCCTCCCTGGTGATGCATTCTCTCTCTCTCTCTCTCTCTCTCTCTCTCTCTCTCTCTCTCTCTCTCTCTCTCTCTCTCTCTCTCTCTCTCTCTCGCCGGCAGCAGTCAGTCAGTCAGCCAGGTTTCCGCCTCGTGCAGGCACAAGAGTCACGCTTACAAACCTCCCTCATCACTCTAGTTGAGGCCCTCAGGGAAGGCTTTCATGCAGTGTGCTTACGTATACCAAGCCAGGGGCGCCCTCACCCCTCCCACACACACACACACACACACACACACACAGGTAATGGACAAAATCTAATTAAGGTACACAGGTAACTCAGGTATAGCGGAGTGTAGGTGTAGCGCACTGTACCTGTGCTCTAATTAACCTACAGCCACTGACCGCGCCCTCACCTTGGGACACCTGGGAGAGGGAAGCAGTGGGAGAGGGACTGTCGCCAGAGGGAGCGTGTGGAAATGTGCGAGAAGAGAGAGGAGGGGAAGAGGTAGGGAAGGGGAGAGGGAATGTCTAAGGGAGGAGGGGAGAGGGGAGCGACAAAGGGAGGGAGTGTGCAAGGAAGGAGGGGAGGGAAGAGGGAAGGGGAGGGTGGACCGCGAAGTTACCAGGGAGTGAAAGGGGAGGTGGATCGCGAAGGGAAAGGGGAGAAGGGGAGGGAAGGGAGGTGGACAGCTAAAGTTAAGGTAGGAGATGGGGAGGGCAGGGAAGGGCTGACGTTACCAGGGATGGTCAGGGGGGAGACCGGAGAGTGGGGACCCTTGTGGTGGTTGTGTTGCCCCACGGGGAGTGGCGAGGCACCGCACTGCACCACGTCAAGAATTAATGCCGCGAGACCACTGGAGGACGCGAAGGTGGCGCCGCAGGTGGTGGTGGTGCTTCTTCTTCTTCTTCTTCTTCAGTCCTTTTTCTTTCTCACTTCTTCCTTCACTCCTTTAATCTTTCCTTCACTTCTTCCTTCAATTCTTCACCTTTTTCCTTCACTTTTTCACTTTTTTGTTCACTACTTCCTTCATTCACTTCTTTGTTCACTCCTTCCTTCATTCACTCCTTCACTCTTTCGTTCTTTCCCTTCACTTCATCCATCACTCTTCGTTCACTTCTTCCTTCACTTCATCTTTCCTTCACTTCTTTCTTCATTTCATCTTTGGTCTTGTTTCTCTCGCCTTTTTTTTTATTGTTATTCTGAGTTATATTTTATCTTTGTTTTTTTTTTCATTTCATTTTCTTTTCTTTTGTCATTTCTTTCAGTCTTCGGTCCTGTTTCTCTCGCTTTTTTCTTCTTATTGCTCGAAGTTTTGTTTGATCTCTCACATTTATTTTATTTTCTTTCCTCTCCACTTTTCTTCTTTCGTCCCTCCTTTCATCATCTTCCTTCCTGTCTTCTCTCCCTCCATCACGCTAACTTTCCTTCCTTCCTCACCTTCCTTCCCTCACCCCTCCCACCATCCTTTTCCTTCTTTACTACCTTTTATCTCCTCATCAGCCTTCCTCTCTCTCCCTCCCTCCCTCCACTTCCATCCTCGTTTCCCACCTTCTCTCCTTGTATCTCCCTCTCCCTTCCTTCATTTTCTCCCTTCATATTTTACCACCTCTATCTTTGCTTTGTTTCTTTCCATCATTGTTTTCTTTTCTTCCCTATATTTCCTTGTCTCGTCTCTTCCCTTTCATCTACCATCATCTCTATCCTTCCATTCTCTCTCCATCCTTCCATTCTCTCTCCTTCCTTTCCATCTTCCTTCATTAACGTATCATTTCCTTCCTACCCAAGCAATTCTTTCTATCTCTCCATCCATCCTTCCATCCTTCCTTCCTCCTTCCCTCCCTTCCGTCCTTTCTTCCATCTTCATCCCATCTTCTTCCTTCCTAAACAAGCCTTTTACTTGCTTTTCTTTTTCTCCCTTGTTTGTTAATGCTTTTTTTTTCTTTTCTGATTAATTGATGTGTTTAGGTGTTTTTATTTGTTATTAAGGGAGATTAAGTTGATTTTAGCGCTTCGTTCTATCTGTTTGTATTTGCTTGTCTGTCTTTCTTTTGCTTTTCTTCCTTTTCTTATTCACTCATTCACATACTTTTACACGCTTTCTCTCTTTCTCTCCCTCTTTTTCATCCATCACCCTTATCCTTCCTCTCTCCAAGGCTCTTTTTCTTTCCTCTTCCTCTCTCTCTCTCTCTCTCTCTCTCTCTCTCTCTCTCTCTCTCTCTCTCTCTCTCTCTCTCTCTCTCTCTCTCTCTCTCTCTCTCTCTCTCCTTCCACTAGCTTCATTCTCTTTTCTCTCTCTTATCTTCCCTCCTTCACATCTTCCCTCCCTCCTTACCTACCTACAACCCTTCATCACTCTCCTTCCTCTCCTTCTACTCCCCTCCCTCTCCCACCCTTAACGTTTCCCTTCATCCCACTCTTACCCTCCCGCTCTCCCTCACTAATCTCTTCCCTCCCTCTCTCCCTTCCTTCCCTCCCTTCTTGTCAATTCGCTGCAAGGAAATTACTTAAGGATATCTCATGGCTGGAAATAGACACACACACACACACACACACACACACACACACACACACACACACACACACACACACAAGTAAGTGGCACGTAAGTGGCCTTGGCACCTAAGTGGCCTTTATCGTATGGAAATATGTACAGACAATATAGAAATAATTTAACATCATTATTACGAGCTGCTAAGAATAAATTTTACAAAGATCTTTTAAAGCAAAAACAAGATAATCCTGAAGCTCACTGGAAATCAATAAACTCAATTCTTGGCTGTAATTCTCATTCAGCAAACCAAAATACTGAATTAAAACCTTATTGCTCAGAGATTGCAAATTAATTCAGTAACCATTTCCTAAGAACAAGTAACACTCGTAAAGACACACCAAACAGAGACTACCTTCAGTGCTTAAACAATCCTCTCTTATGCTCAATGTATTTACCTCCCACAAATAATCTGAAGAGACTTACCACAGACACCCCTGGTCATGATGACATACCACCAGAAATATTAAGTCACACATCCACTCTGATAACTGCACCTCCAAGCCACATTATAAACCGCACACTAAAAAGTGCAGTTTCTCCCAACAATTTAAAAACCGCTAAAGTAATTCCAATACATAAAACTAAAGCAGGAGTGACATTAATAACTATCGACCCGTATCTACACTACCAGCTTTCAGTAAAATATTTAAGAAAGTTATATCCACTCGATTAAGGAATTATTTGGAGAAAAACAATATTTTGTCATAATATCAACATGGTTTTCGTGCCAACCGTTCTACTGAGTCTGCAATAGTAAAACTTACCCATAATATTTATAAATACATGGAAGATAAACTTTATGGTGTAGGTGTCTCCATCGATCTATCCAAGGCATTTGGCACTTTGAATCGTTACATATTACTTGATAAATTAGATCATATTGACACCAGAGATGTACCACTAAAATAATTTCAGAGTAATTTAACCACCAGGACAGAGGCTGTTTACTACAATACTAAGTATTCTTTTATCAAAATCATTATATCAGGTGTACCACAGAGATCATTAATTGTTACTTTTTCTGACGTAAATAAATTATATTATCAATTCCAGCTCAAAATTCTAATTTATTACATATGCAGATGGCATAAACTTCCTAATGAAAGATAACGATATCTGTAATCTACATACAAACTTGACAACATAACTACATTCAGAAAATAATTGCATAAAATTAAATAAACTAAGACAATATAAATAAAACTATATTGTCTTTCAGAACTGATCCATAACAAATCATATCCCAGTAATCCTTGGTGGAGAAACACTGCAATGTGTTACTTATATAAAATTTCTAGGTGTTGGTATTGATAATAATCTTAATTGGAACTTCCATATAAGCAAAGTGTATATGAAGCTGTCCAGGATGTGTGTAATTTTATATAAAATAAGAAATCATTTCACTACCGAAGCCTTGCTAAGTGTTTGCTACACACTCTGCTTCCCTCATTTAATTTATAGTGTCTCAGTTTAATCCTGTGCGTAGCCCTCTTTCTTAAAAAAAAAAGTTATCAAAAAAAAAATTGCGATGTATTTTTAACTTGGAAAATTTGATTCAGCAGTTGTAAATATTCTTAATATAAATTATTAGATGTTTATTTTTTATTCATAAGCGTTTTGTTCTTTTTTTTTTTATTTCTAAATTCACGATAAATTTCCCAGGCACTAATATATTTAAGTTTGCAGAATCCTCTTACTCAACAAGAGGAAGAAACTTGAATTTAGACTACCCTCGATTCTCCACAACATTATTTAAGAACAGCATTTATCACTTTGATCCGCAACTATGTAATTATCTTTCCGTCGCCATCACAGAACTTGTAAATATTGGCAACTTTTCTCAGTTTAACAGGAAAACTAAAGAGCATTTAATTGTTCTGAGAAATATATAAGTATCACAAATATGTACTGCAAAAAGTTTAGCCGATGGTATACTTTATTAACTATAATGTTAGTGTAGTCACATGTATATGTGTAAGTATGTGTGTGAGGGTGTATGTATGTACGACAGTATATATACGTATGTTTGTATATGTCCACTGAACTATCAATAACTAAGTTTTCTTTTTTAATGTTGACTTACATTGCTAATTAACGCTGGCAGCTAAACCAGCATGACTATAATATGTCTGTCAGGGGGCCTTGGCTCGATAGACCGTGCCTAGGTATAATAAAATTTGTATTTGAATCTGTAATACCTGTATTGACATTAAACCTTGCTTGCTTGCTTACTTACTTACTTACTTACTTACTTACTTACTTACTTACTTACTTACTTACTTACTTACTTACTTACTTACTTACACACACACACACACACACACACACACACACACACACACACACACACACGGTTTTTTTTTTTTATGTAGGAAGGACACTGGCCAAGGGCAACAAAAATCTGATAAAAAAAAAAAAAAATGCCCATTGAAATGCCAGTCCCATAAAAGGGTCAAAGCAGTGGTCAAAAACTGATGGATAAGTGTCTTGAAGGAATTCAAGTCATAGGAATGTGGAAATACAGAAGCAGGCAGGGAGTTCCAGAGTTTACCAGAGAAAGGGATAAATGATTGAGAATACTGGTTAACTCTTGCGTTAGAGAGGTGGACAGAATAGGGGTGAGAGAAAAAAGAAAGTCTTGTGCAGCGAGGCCGCGGAAGGAGGGGAGGCATGCAGTTAGCAAGATCAGAAGAGCAGTTAGCATGAAAATAGCGGTAGAAGACAGCTAGGTATGCAACATTCCGGCTGTGAAAGAGAGGCTGAAGACAGTCAGTTAGAGGAGAGGAGTTGATGAGACGAAAAGCTTTTGATTCCACCCTGTCTAGAAGAGCAGTATGAGTGGAACCTCCCCAGACATGTGAAGCATACTCCATACATGGACGGATAAGGCCCTTGTACAGAGTTAGCAGCTGGGGGGGTGAGAAAAACTGGCAGAGACGTCTCAGAACACCTAACTTCATAGAAGCTGTTTTAGCTAGAGATGAGATGTGAAGTTTCCAGTTCAGATTATAAGTAAAGGACAGACCGAGGATGTTCAGTGTAGAAGAGGGGGACAGTTGAGTGTCATTGAAGAAGAGGGGATAGTTGTCTGGAAGGTTGTGTCGAGTTGATAGATGGAGGAATTGAGTTTTTGAGGCATTGAACAATACCAAGTTTGCTCTGCCCTAATCAAAAATTTTAGAAAGATCAGAAGTCAGGCGTTCTGTGGCTTCCCTGCGTGATATGTTTACCTCCTGAAGGGTTGGACGTCTATGAAAAGATGTGGAAAAGTGCAGGGTGGTATCGTGAGCGTAGGAGTGGATAGGACAAGAAGTTTGGTTTAGAAAATCATTAATGAATAATAAGAAGAGAGTGGGTGACAGGACAGAACCCTGAGGAACACCACTGTTAATAGATTTAGGAGAAGAACAGTGACCGTCTACCACAGCAGCAATAGAACGGTCAGAAAGGAAACTTGAGATGAAGTTACAGAGAGAAGGATAGAAACCGTAGGAGGGTAGTTTGGAAATCAAAGCTTTGTGCCAGACTCTATCAAAAGCTTTTGATATGTCCAAGGCAACAGCAAAAGTTTCACCAAAATTTCTAAAAGAGGATGACCAAGACTCGGTAAGGAAAGCCAGAAGATCACCAGTAGAGCGGCCTTGACGGAACCCATACTGTCGATCAGATAGAAGGTTGTGAAGTGATAGATGTTTAAGAATCTTCCTGTTGAGGATAGATTCAAAAACTTTAGATAGGCAGGAAATTAAAGCAATAGGACGGTAGTTTGAGGGATTAGAACGGTCACCCTTTTAAGGAACAGATTGATTGTAGGCAAACTTCCAGCAAGAAGGAAAGGTAGATGTTGACAGACAGAGCTGAAAGACTTTGACTAGGCAAGGTGCAAGCACGGAGGCACAGTTTCGGAGAACAATAGGAGGGACCCCATCAGGTCCATAAGCCTTCGAGTGTTTAGGCCAGCGAGGGCATGGAAAACATCATTGCGAAGAATTTTAATACGTGGCATGAAGTAGTCAGAGGGTGGAGGAGAGGGAGGAACAAGCCCAGAATCGTCCAAGGTAGAGTTTTTAGCAAAGGTTTGAGCAAAGAGTTCAGCTTTAGAAATAGATGTGATAGCAGTGGTGCCATCTGGTTGAAGTAGAGGAGGGAAAGAAGAAGAAGCAAAGTTATTGGAGATATTTTTGGCTAGATGCCAGAAATCACGAGGTGAGTTAGATCTTGAAAGGTTTTGAAATTTTATGTTAATGAAGGAGTTTTTGGCTAGTTGGAGAACAGACTTGGCATGGTTCCGGGAAGAAATATTAAGTGCATGAGATTCTGGTGATGGAAGGTTTAAGTACCTTTTGTGGGCCACCTCTCTATCATGTATAGCACGAGAACAAGCTGTGTTAAACCAAGGTTTAGAAGGTTTAGGACGAGAAAAAGAGTAAGGAATGTATGCCTCCATACCAGACACTATCACCTCTGTTATGCGCTCAGCACACAAAGACGGGTCTCTGACACGGAAGCAGAAGTCATTCCAAGGAAAATCAGCAAAATACCTCCTCAGGTCCCCCCAACTAGCAGAGGCAAAACGCCAGAGGCACCTTCGCTTAGGGGGATCCTGAGGAGGGATTGGAGTAATAGGACAAGATAAAGATATGAGATTGTGATCGGAGGAGCCCAACAGAGAAGAAAGGGTGACAGCATAAGCAGAAGGATTAGAGGTCAGGAAAAGGTCAAGAATGTTGGGCGTATCTCCAAGACGGTCAGGAATACGAGTAGGGTGTTGCACCAATTGCTCTAGGTCACGGAGGATAGCAAACTTGTAGGCTAGTTCACCAGGATGGTCAGTGAAGGGAGAGGAAAGCCAAAGCTGGTGGTGAACATTGAAGTCTCCAAGAATGGAGATCTCTGCAAAAGGGAAGAGGGTCAGAATGTGCTCCACTTTGGAAGTTAAGTAGTCAAAGAATTTTTTATAGTCAGAGGAGTTAGGAGAGAGGTATACAGCACAGATAAATTTAGTATGAGAGTGACTCTGTAGTCTTAGCCAGATGGTGGAAAACTCGGAAGATTCAAGAGCGTGGGCACGAGAGCAGGTTAAGTCATTGCGCACATAAACGCAGCATCCAGCTTTGGATCGAAAATGAGGATAGAGAAAGTAGGAGGGAACAGAAAAGGGGCTACTGTCAGTTGCCTCAGATACCTGAGTTTCAGTGAGGAAAAGAAGATGAGGTTTAAAAAAGGAGAGGTGGTGTTCTACAGATTGAAAATTAGATCTTAGACCGCGAATGTTGCAGAAGTTAATGAAGAAAAAGTTGAGGTGGGTGTCAAGACACTTAGGGTCGTCGACAGAAAGGCAGTCCGACATGGGGACATTTATGGTCCTCTCCCGAGATGGGGACTCCGAGGCTGGTGTAGGAGTCGCCATGATGATTTTAAAATTTTTGAGTGAAGGATGTATGTGTTATTAGGTGCTTGTAGTTTTGTGTGGAGGAAGAGAGTTGTCTTTAGAGGGCAGGCTGTGACTGCCCCCTTGTGTTGTGAGACACAAAGGGAAACGTTCAGTGAGGTCACAGCTGGGTTTAATGATAAGTTCATAGCACCCCCTGAACAGTGCTTTAGACCTCACTGGGAGTAATTATCGTTTCGGCAGGTGTGTACTGCCTCCTCCTTACGGTTGTAATTAGCTAACGTTGCCCTTGACTATTGTATGAAAAAAAAGATTAAACTGTATAGTTTAGCTGAGGAAAATAACTAGATTTACAGGTATGTTGTTGCTGTTGTTGCTGCTGTTGTTGATGTTGTTGTTGTTGTTGTTGTTGTTGTTGTTGTTGTTGTTGTTTATTGTTCTTTGTTGTTGTTGTTGTTCTTGTTCTTTTTCTTTTTTTTTTTTCTTCTTCTTCTTCCTATACGTCTTCTTCTTCTTCTTCTTCTTCTTCTTCTTTTTCTTCTTCTTCTTCTTCTTATTGTTATTATTATTATTATTATTATTATTATTATTATTATTATTATTATTATTATTATCATTATTATTATTATTATTATCATTACTACCTACTACTACTACTACTACTACTACTACTACTACTACTACTACTACTACTACTACTACTACTACTACTATTCGTATTGAAATAACTTTTCCTTTAGTGTTTTAGTTAATTTCTTCATTTTCTTTTATTAGAATATTGATCTTGTAATGAAGTGTAAAGTCAATATATACATTCTGAATGCAGAGGTATAAGTTATTTACGCTACTTAATTTTGCAGACTTGTTATCGGCTGCTAATAATGAAAAATAAATAAAGTAAAATCGAAATAACTGTGTGGGATGAATAATAGGATTTTAAAGACCTTTATTAGAAAAAAAATATGCTTTACTTGATGAGATCTTTTAATGCTGAGAAAGAAGAAAAAAGGGTGAAGCTGTGGAGCTGAAGGGGTTAAGAGTGCTGTGCGGGCTGCTGCTGGAGGGAACGGAAAGAGGGACAGGGACCGAGAAATACGAAAGACTGATATGTTTTTCTTTTTCCAGTAACTTTTCTTTTATTTCGTTCTTTTCTTTTAAACCCGTGGAAAAAAAATCCTTGGTTATTTCTAAGATTGTTTCACTCTTGGTTTTGGTTTTGCTTTCTCTGTCTTTAGTTCGTGGGAAAATTGATTGCAAGTCTTTCTTCTGTTTTGGATTTTGGTCTTTCTTTTTACTTTCTATTCTATTTTGAAGAAAAAAAAGGGGAAAAAAACTCCCAGTCATTTGGTGGGTACTGTTTTGAAATTCTGTCCCCTCAAAAATAACAAACCTCCAGAAAAAAGTAGACGAGAAAAAAAAAAGAAAAGAAAGGATGTACACTATTGTCAAGCGAGAACAGTTTGCATTGCCGTGTTTTCCACCTGCCCGCCCACCTTACCTGAGCACCGCGCCCCGCCAGGTGTGAGGGGTGGGGGGGGTTAGCGCACCTTGCCACTTCACCTCGCCATTACACCGTCTCGTTCCACTCCTTGTAAGTTTTTTTTTATTTTAATTTTTATTTGAACTTGTTTTATATTTTTCTTTTCTTTTTATTTTGTTGATTATTATTGTTCTTTTGTATCTGTTTTCGTTATTGTTACATCTGTTTTTTTGTGTGTCATTTTGTGTATTTATTTACTTATTGCCATTGCGGTATCATAAATTAGATTTTTATTGACCACAAAAATACAAAACCTAAATAAAGCGAGTATAAATTAGGTTGTGGTTTGTGATAATAAAGTCTTCAGAGCAGCATGCGCAGTAACGGATGAGTCTATATAAATAAAATAGACCTGCAATAAAAGTAAATAAAGAAATAAAATGAACAAATAAATAAATAAAAATTATAAAATAATACTGGTAATAATAACAATAATAATAATAATAATAATAATAATAATAATAATAATGATAATAATTATAGTAATAATAATAATAATAATAATGGAAATAATAATAAAAGCAGTAAAATAAGAATATTGTTTTTATTTATTTTTTTTATGCAAGAGGTGTACTGGCCAAGGGCAACAAAACGAATAAAAAAAAAGCTCACTTCGGTGCCAGTCCCTAAATAAATAAATAAATAAATAAAATAAATTAAAAGAGGACCAAAAGAATTATTCAAAGTCAGAGAACCGCATTGACTACTTAATCGAATATTCTAAATAAATAAATAAATAAATAATAATAATAATAATAATAATAATAATAATAATAATAATAATAATAATTTACCAAGGCATCCACATCAAACTGCGACTCGAAACCAAAACACACAACAAAGACAAGAACAACAAGTAATCTAAAAGGGAAGTTGTGCAAGCTGTAATATTTCTGTGGTGCCTTTGATGTTGGGCAAGGGGCGGCCGTGTCATTGAAGAGTGGTATGAGAAACACGTGTCAGAGCTTCCTCAGTGAAATGTTTATAATGCAACGCTGGAAACTTGACTTTAACTCACTGCGCCTCACACTCCCTGGCTATTTCACTGGTTAGGAGTACTGATAGATAGATAGATAGATAGATAGATTAAGATACGTAGACAGATTCTCCCTAATTAGTGGATTGATTTGGAATACTGGTAATTGATAGATAGATAGATAAGTTAAGATAGATACAACCCAACTAATTCATTGGTTTGGGTTACTGGTAATGAGACAGATAAATTAAAATATGTAGGTAAGATAGGTATGTAATCATGATACACAGATACTCCCTAACTACATAATTGGTTTAGGAGCATTGATAATTATTAGATGCATATAGATAGATAAGCAGAGAAATAGATAAGTAGAAAAATACTGAAGATAAGATAAATATATAACTTGTTTGTGATACTGGTAATTACATATATATATATATATATATATATATATATATATATATATATATATATATATATATATATATATATATATATATATATATATATATATAGCGAGAATATATATATATATATATATATATATATATATATATATATATATATATATATATATATATATATATATATATATATATATATATATATATATATATATATATATATATATATATATATATATATATATATATATATATATAGATAGATAGATAGATAGATAGATAGATAGATAGATAAACAGGTATACAAAGAGAGAGAAATAAGCAGTTCTAATCAGGAAAGGACAAGAAATAATGGGTTCCAGCTTGAAAAAAATAGAATTAAAAGAGAGCTAGGAAGGCATTGGTTCTCAAATAGTGTAATAGACAAGTGGACTAGGCTCAGTAATCAGGTTGTTAGTGCTGAGTCATTAGGGAGCTTTTAAGAGAAGATTAGACAAATTTGTGGATGAGGATGACAAGTGGAAATAGGTAGGCAGGTTTTATACAGGGAACGCCACGTGCAGGTCTAAAGTGTGTGTGTGTGTGTGTGTGATAATTAGATACGTAGATGAATAAATAAGTAGGTAAATAGAGAGAAATAGATAAGTTAGTAAGTAGAAGGTGGATATGTACCTGTGTGTGTGTGTGTGTGTGTGTGTGTGTGTGTGGGTGGGGGGTAGGTATGTGTGCGCGCAGGGGTCTGAAAGGTGGCGG